>NW_008329141.1:2791149-2791557 GCF_000622305.1 Nannospalax galili | reverse complement strand
ACGGAGGAATCATTTCCTCCATGCTTCCAAGAGAAGCCAACATTGGTCGAGTAGGACCTTTGACTTATCCTCACATGGATGGAGCTGGTAAGATAAAGGAGCCAGGGGCTCCTCCCAACCCCATGGGACCCCTGAGCAACAAATCCTCTAACGACCTCAAGAGTAAAAACAAATCAGTTTATCTGGTCCAATTGTATGTCCTTAAACACCCAAAAGGGAAGTATAATCAAAGATTAAAGGGGCCGACATAATATCATAAGAGCATACATATACATAACTAAAAGTTACTCGACAAACAACAAAGCCAGACAGGCGATACCTTCAGTCGAGTTGTTGGCTAGGATAGATAAAGGATCTCCCAGACAGTAACCCAACATGCTACTGGAAAAATGAACAGCAGACCCCAAT
>NW_008329141.1:2788152-2790693 GCF_000622305.1 Nannospalax galili | reverse complement strand
ATAACTGTAATAATTCAACTGTAAACCTAAAAAATTACAGCCAATTTTGAAAGAGATGCATCCTATCTCAGGAAACCGTTATTGAATATGTCAATTGTGTTGTAATGATATGCTTCTTCTAAGTATGTTGTTATTAAATAAATAATAGTAATAAAAAAAGTTATTTAGACAGCTATTTCTCATTGCTGATTTTGTTCCTAACCAGAAAATGCTGCTCAGATGTAAGACTTCAAACATTGGTCTCCAATACTGTAGTGCCCACTGTAGCTAAGGGAAACAACCTGCTATTATTTTAAAATGATGGCCAAATTTGTTTTCTCCCCCATCTACAAGCCTTTGAGAGGGAACCAACACTGATTCTAACCACTTCAACATCTATCAAAATACCTGAAAGCAAATCCTGAATCTATCACTCTAGATTTCAGCCTTAGCAGACAAAAGAAAAAAGAGGAGGAACCCAATAGAGGGATGCTTTTGGAAGCCTTTGTCAAGAAATTCCTATGGACTCTCAAATGAACATTTGCAAATTGCCCTGTTCTGACTTTAGTTCCCTGTCTAGAACTTGTAATGCAAATTTCTCTTTCCTTTACTTCTCCTTCACATCTCCTATTCACCTATCAAGGACTTTCGTTTCCCCCTACAGATAAGAGTTATGCAATTTGGGAGACTTTTAGATAGACTCACTGAAGGAGTACTCCTATTGCTTCACTCTGCATCCTTGTTCAGAATGGAAGAAGACAGAGAATCTGCATCCCAATTCCCTATGCTAAGTTTGGTAACCATTCAGTGGATGGTGTGATAAGAATAGGATGTAGAAATTCACTAGGCAGTTAGAGTAAAAACACCCTAAAGAAAAGTAGCCAGTTTCTTGGCTAAAACTCACAATGTCCTTGGGTCTCTTAGCAACATACTCTGTTCCAAAGGCCAAAAATGTCAAAAGTATTTGGGAGCTTTTATCTAATCCTTAAAAGATTTTAGGATTACCTATTCAGAGGGGGGGATGTTAGAGTAGCCAAAAGCCTCATAAGAAAGAATATAATAAAAGAAGAAGAAAGAATACATGAGCTTATCAGAAAAAAAGTGATGGGGAGATATGAGAGGATTTGGAGGGGAGGGAGTGGGCATGGTTTGATCAAAACACTTTACATGCATGTATGAAATTCTCAATAAATAATTTTTCATAAAAGCAAACTATAGGAAAATAATGATGTAATAACTCTACCAACCATCAAAACAATACATATTATTTAAATGCCCAAAAGGTATTGATTGAAATTGATCATTTTCTAGGTCATAAATCAAGTATTATTAAATATCAACTGATTCAAGTCACATGCTGCTTCTTTCCCAAGAACAAATGGAATTAAAGGTCATTAATAGAATAAACATTGAAAATGCAAATA
The DNA here is from genome assembly GCF_000622305.1 of Nannospalax galili. Taxonomy (NCBI): domain Eukaryota; kingdom Metazoa; phylum Chordata; class Mammalia; order Rodentia; family Spalacidae; genus Nannospalax; species Nannospalax galili. Next base: position 2,789,290 of record NW_008329141.1, on the reverse strand, counting down.
TTTGAAAACCAACACAGTTCTATACAACCCATTGGTCTAAGATATCTTTGTAAGTGAAATTATACTTTTTTGCACTTAAAATAGAAATATCTCACACTATAGCAGCACTAAAAAAAAAATTGTAACACAGAATGTTTATTAGAAGAGTGCAGTTTGGTGGCACACACTTTAATCTTTGTCTGCCAGAGGGAGGGATGGGTGAATCTTCGAGAAACTGTCTCAACTCTCCCACCCAAAGAAAGAAGTAAGAAATTAGTTATTTCTTAGTTTTCGTCTCAAAGAAAGAAAAATTTATATAGAGTAAATGAAACTCAATATAAGAAAAGATAACAGATAATAATCATTTGACTTAAAAAAATGAAACACAAAATGGAAAAGCAATAGAAAAATATTCAGTGTATCAGGGCGGAGCAGATGCCTCAGTGATGAAGAGTGTGTACTACTCTTGAAGAAGACCCAAGTCTAACTTAAATAATCAATAACCAAAATGAGAAAGGTGGAACAGTGCAGGCTACATATAGCACAAGATAATAAAGGAGTATTATTAAAGAACATTATGTCAATAACTTGACAACCTAGACAAACTCAACAAAAATCATGAGAGCTACATTACCAAAGCTTACTCAAAAAGAAGAGGTTACTATCAACACATCTATTACTGCAATTCAGTTGTAGCTAATAACATTCCTGAGAAAAGATTCCAGGTACAGATGAGTTCACTGGTAAATCCTACCAAGTATTTAAGGAGAAAATAATGTCAGATTTTTACAAATCTTCCAGAAAATTAAAAGGTAAATAATATTTCCTAACTCATTATCAGAGGTGATTATAACCTAATATTAAAGAAATAGAACATTCATATACCAAAATTTCTCATGATAATTGATGAAAATTTAAAAAATGTTTTAGTAAATTGAATAAAGAAATATATAAATGTTAATACATTTGGGCAAGCGAGTTTCTCCCAGGATTTCTAGGTGACTTTAAAATTTGTGATTCAATAGCTATCATTAATTATTTTATCCTAAAAGAAGAAATAATCTTTACCTCCTTAAACATAGATTGAACATTTTCTCCACAATTATATTCTAAATTTAGTTTTCTTTTGTCTGAATTCCATAGATTGCTTCAAGCTTTT
>NW_008329141.1:2770881-2787837 GCF_000622305.1 Nannospalax galili | reverse complement strand
TATCATATACTACCTGTATTTGATCAGACTGATTTCTTCCTCTTTTACTTACTGTTCCTAAATGAGGATTTTTAAAAAAATTTTCAGAAATGTCATGTTTATGAAGATGTAATAGTATTGTAGAAAACAAGATTTTCATTATTGAAAAGTAATCCAAATTTATTTTCTTATAAATTTCCCCATATTTACCTCTCTTTTGTGGATAGGAGGTATAATTGAAGACAGGTAGTATATGATAGTGGTCAGAGTGTAGTTTTTTTTGTATATTTTTATTGAATTTTTGTGTATTTCATACCAAACATCTTAATCATCCTTATAACCACCCCCATTGGTATCCTCCCATAGCCCCCCGCCACCAGATTTCATGTACTCTTTCATTTATGTTAAGGCCTATCGAGTCAAGTTAGGGTACCCAGATGTACCTCAGTGCAAGTTCATCCCCTGAAGTATAGTCAGTTTGTCTGGAGTCACTCCCTTAAAGAAAATCAGCTCTGCCTCACCCAGCAGTAATCAGCTGTCTATACTTCTTAGGCTAAGACTGGGGCCTGCTGCCCATTTCCACAGTTCTATGCTGGGTTTTTTGTCTGCTTGATTTGTTGGGTCTTGTGCATGCTGACACTATTGTTGCAGATTCGTATGAGCAAGGTCCCAGGAGCCTGTAAAACTCTTTCCATATGGTCGTGCACCTCCTCCCCTAGCTCTTACAATCATTTGCCCCACCCCCCCCAGCCCCTTCTGCAATAGTCCCTGATCCCTGAGTGGGTGGATTTTAATTTAGGAATACTGTCATGCAGAATCTTATTCTCTATGCTTTAGCCATTTGTGGCCTTTTGTGTTCACTGCTCTCTGTTGTATGAGGGAGCTTGAGAGATGCATTAGTATTCTCTATACCCCTCTATACCCCTTGTTCAACTATGTTCCATGAGCCTTAGGTGTAGAGATTCCATTGTAGATGTGTCACTTAGGGTTCACATTTCATAGACATTTATTCTTTGTATGTGACAAGTTGTGGAACTCTATAATAGTCTGTGGCTGTTGCAAAAGAAGATTCTTTGATGAGTCATGACTTGTACATTTGTCTGTAAATATAAGAATCCATATTTAGCACATAGTAAGAAATTTCATTTGTCTAGGGATGTAACAGCCCTAGGATTTCCTCCAAGATCTATGACTTCTCCAGCCATGTGTATTTAGCTATGTTTACAGTGCCACACATGAGGTCCCTCTCATTGAGTGGGCTTAAATCCAATTAGATAGCTGTTGATTGGGAGGCAGAGGCAGAGGCAGGCGGAGTTCAAGGCCAGCCTGGTCTACATAGTGAGTTCCAGGATAGCTGGGGCTACAGGGAGACCCTGTTGCAAAAAGACCGAAAAAAAAAAAAAATTCCACTGCTACTCCACTGTAGTTTGTGCCAGTCATTGTTATGGTTATTAGGGAATTTTCTCCTGGCACTATTTCTTTTTATATAGCCTTCAGCTATATACATGAACACAGAGATATTGTATATATAATTTTTCAGTAGGCTTTTGAACTAATAGTTTCTTCTGGTTTTTCACACCAGCTAAACATTATTTATCTCTCCTCTCTCTTTGTCAAAACCTCCTTCCTCCCTCCAAGTACCCCCATTTTCCCAATTTCACCCTTGAGAATACCTGTCTCCTATGGTCCCCCTCTATTGAGCCTCTTCTTTCTTTTTACCCCTTTTATAGCCCTCTCTCTTCTCCTCCCATGTGAGGCTGTCTTTTCTCCAGTGAAAGTTCTTGGCCCCTTTGTCAAATATCAGGGGGCTGAAATTGCATGTACTTATGTTTGGGTCTTCAATTATGTTCCATTGATCTATGTGTCTAATTTTGTGCCAGTCCCATTTTTAAGACCATAACTCTGTAATAAATTTTGAGATCTGGTATGGTGACCTGCCCAGCATGGCTTTTTCTGCTTTGGCCGTCCATGTTCTTTTGTGATTCTGTATGAATTTTAGGACTTTTTTTTCTAATTCTGTGAAGAATGTCATGGAGAGATTGATTAGGATTGCACTGAATTTATAGACTTCTTTTGGTAGGATCGTTATTTTCACAATATTCTTCCAATGCATGGTAGATCCCTCCATCTTCTGGTGTCTTCTTCAATCTCTGTCTTCAAAGATTTAAATTTTTCTTTAGAGTTCTTTGATGCCTTTGGTCAAGGAGATCAGGAGTTCTTGCACTCTTTCTATCTTTTTGAATAATTTAAGTAATATTGTTTGTAGATCTTTAAATGTCTGGTAGAATTCTACTGTGACTCCATCTTGGTCTAGGCTTTTTTTAATCAGGAGGTTTTATATTACAATTTCAATTTCCTTATTTCTTATTGGTCTGTTTAAACTGTGGATCTCTTCTTGGTTTATCTTTGGTGCTTCCCATAAGTTTAGATATTCTTCCATTTCTTTTAGGTTTTCAAATTTAATAGAGGATTTTTAAATATTTTATTTATTATTTTTATTTTCTGCATATGAGTGTATATAATTGTACCCGTGTTGTGCAATGTCCACAGAAGTCAGAAGAGAGCATAGGATCCTCTGAAATTGGAGTTACAGAGGATTGTAGCTGTCATGTGGGTGCTGGGACTCGAACCTGGGTCCTCTGTAAGAGTAGCTAGTGCTCTTAAATGTTGAATCATCTCTCCAGTCCTGACTATAGGTTTTTAAAGTAGTTCTATATAATGTTCTGGATCTTTTTGGTGTCTATTGTGATGTATCCACTTCATTTCTGAATTTCTTGATTTGGATTTGCTCTTTCTTTTGGTTAAGTGGGCTAAGGGTCTGTCTATCTTGTTTATCTTTTCAAAGAAACAGCTCTTGGATTCACTGGTTATTTGTATTGTTTTCTTTGTTCCTATTTCATTAATTTCTGCTCTGATTTTTATTATTTCTTCTTGTCTGCTGGGTTTGGGTTTCATTTGTTCTTGTCTTTCCAGAGACTTGAGTTGCAATGTTAAGTCATTTATCTGTAGTCTTTCTGATTCTTTAATGTAGGCACTTAAAGTTATAACTTCCCTCTTAGGACTGCTTTTAAAGTGTCCCAGAGGTTTTCTTGTGTTGCATTATAATTTTCATTTAGCTCCAGGAATACTTTTATTTCTTTCTTAATTTCTTCTTTGACCAATTCATCATTCAGGAGTGTGTTGTTCAAGCTCTATGAGTTCATATAATTACTAGAGTTTCTTTTGCTGTTGATTCTAAGCTTTATAGCATTGTGGTCTGGTAGAATATAAGGAATTACTTCAATTTTTTTTTTTTTTTGGTATTTGTTGAGGTTTGTTTTGTGCCCAAGTATTTGGTCAATTTTAGAGAAACTTCCATGGACTGTTGAATAAAAAGTGTATTCATTGCTGTTTGGGTGGGCTATTCATTTGGTAGATGTGTGTTAAGTCTATTTGCAGTATGGTATCACCTAAATGAAGATGTTTTGTTGTTTAGTTAATATCTTTTACTCTATCACTTTCCCTTTATATCTGCCTATTGTTTTAATAACCTATGCTGTTGTTTTGTTTTTAAATTGGCATATGCATGTTTTGTTAAGGTAAAGTAGTTATGAGTTATGAGATATTTCTTTCTGATTTGAGTTTGGTTTTAGAGAGTTTAATTTCTTTTTCTTTCTTTCTTTCATTTCTAAGTGGTAATCCTTTCTTTAAAGCTCTACTCATCAAAATTCCTCAACCATAAGAGCTGGGACTAAGAAGAGGTAAATGAAATACTATTTTGGGGAACAAAATTTAAGGGTACATTAAAAAGCATAATAAATCAAGATAAACATATTTTAATAAATACTTTTTCAAATTAAAAGCAATGAAAACTCCATGATAACCAAAATACCAAAATTTTAAATAGAGACAGAATTAGTAACAGTCCTGTGCCAAGCCATATTGGAGCCTGAGGCAAAGGAAAAATCAGTAATGCTAATCTTGTGGTTTATTTTTTAAAAACTTTAGTCATTCTGGTCACCATGTAATGGTATTTTATTGTGGTTTTGTGGTTTTTGCCTTGAATTTCTCTGAAAACTAATGATGTTGAACACCTTTCCACATATTAACCAGCCATTTGGATTTCAGCATTGGTGAAATGTGCATTTTTAGTTTATTTTTTATTTTTATTCTCTGTCTGTCTCTTTGTGTATGTTTATGTGTGCATGCATGTGGAACTGCTGACAAACTTGAGTGTCCTTCTTCGGGTACATGTATTTATTTATTCATTTATTTATTTATTGAGTAGGTTTTTCATTGGCCTGGAACTTGCCAAGTAGGCTAGGTTGACCAGGCAGCAAGGTTCAGGGACCAGCCTTTCTCCATCTCCCCAGAGATGGAATTACGTTAGTGTGCCAAATGTCTGTTTTCTTTTTTAATTCAATGTGAAATTTTATTCAAATTTTTGTTCAGTGGAAAAATGTACGTTTAGGGAAGAACTAGAGTTTTTCTCTAATTTCTTGCTATACTTTCATAAATAAAATGAATTACTTGACTGAAATCCTAAAATTATTTTTCTTTTCTTTTCTTTTTTCTTTTTCATTTTTTTTTTTTTGTTTTTTGATCTTTTTGAGACAGGGTCTTCCTGTAGCCCCAGCTGGCCTGAAACTTGCTATGTAGCCTAAATCTCACAGCGATCTGTCTGCCTCTGCCTCCCAAGTGCTGGGACTAAAGGTTTGTGCCCCCATACCTGACTGAAATCTTAAAATTATTTTTCATTGGAAGTTGCAGCAGTCTCATAGTTTTTTTTTTAAAAAACATAATAGTTTTAATTGAATTTTTGTATTTCAAACAATAGAGTTTTATCATATTTATACCCTCATCCCATATCTGTACCCTTCTTATACACCGCTGCCAGTTTTCATGTACTCTGTCATATATATATTCATATATGTGTGTGTGTGTGTGTGTGTGTGTGTGTGTGTATACCCGTTGAGTCAGTTTCTGTCCTCAAATATCCTCTAGTATGCTTCCATCCACTGTAGCCTGGTTAACCTTTCTGGCATCACACACTTAAAGAAAGCCAACTCTCCCTCTCCCAGTAGTAGCAATAGTTCCTCAGCTAAGGTTGGGACTTCTTACCCACTTCACCACCTCTATGCTAGGATTTTGTCTGGCTTGAGCTTTCATGGGCTTGTGTGTGCTGTGACTCTTACTATGATTTCATATGAGTAACTTCCCAACTCTCTGAAAAACTCTTGTTTCCTTGTGGTCATCAATGACCTCTGGCTCTTACATTCTTTCTACAGTAATCCCTGAGTCTTGCATGGCAGAGATTTGAAATTGGTGTCATATTCAGGGATACAGTCTCTGTAGTCCCTTATTCTCCATACTTCGGTCAGTGTGGCTTTCTAAATTAATTACCATCGGCTGTATGAGGACTCTCTGCTGGTCAGAGTTGAGAGATGTCTTTATGTTTTTTCACCCCTTGTTCAAATAGGTTCCCTAAGCCTTAGATGTAGATATTGCATTTTAGATGTGTGACTTAGGGCTGGGCACCTCAAAGACACTTATTCTCTACTTATGACAACTTTGAAACTTTGTAACAGACTCCGTTTATCACAATGAGAAACTTCTTTGATGAGTGGTGAGAGGTATACGTCTCTGTAAATATGAGAATACATATTTAGAATACAGGAAAAAAACAAAACAAAACAAAAAAACCGTTGGTCTAGGAGTGTGATAAAAGAAAGTTTTTCTCTAGATCTATGACCTCTCCAGCCATGTATATTTGGCTATGTTTAGAGTACCACAAAGAAATTCCCTCCCAGTGAGCTGGCCTTAAGTTCAATTAGACAGTTGTTGAATACCCCTAAGATAAAAGTGCCACTACTGCACCAGTAGAGAGTATTGGCTGGCCTGGTTATTGTTGTGGTTCATAGACTCTACAGCTGGATGGCATTATTGATTGGTTTTCTCCCTTGAAAATTTGTATAGTATCTTCTGATATTATGGGAGCTAGTCATCAGGGAGGAATCTTCCAAATCAGTTCAAACTCAATTGCTCCAAGTATTATGTTTGAAGTATGTCCCGTCTTCAGCAATAGAGTCTTACCTTTAAGTTTTGGTAGGCAATCAAAGGCTGTGTATTTTGAGAGTCTCTTAGACAATCCAGACCAAAACTCTAAGGGAGGTTTCCCTGTCTGACAGTGTGTTGGCTTTTGAACTAATACATTTCCCTCTGGTTTTTCAAACCAGCTAAGCATTTTATCTTTCTGCTTTCTCTCCCCGTATAACCCTCTCTACTCCCTCTCTGGTTAAAATGTCTCTGTTTACTCCGTTTCACCCTCTATAATATCTGTCTTCTACTATCCCCCTCTCTAGAGCTCCTTTTTTCTCTTTATCTCTGTTGACATTTTCCATTTTCCTACATCCTGTGGTTACATCTAAGGATTTGGAGCTGAGATACACAAATGAGAGAGAACATACTGTTGCTTGTTTTTCTGAGTCCGTGCTACTTCACTTAGTATAAGAGCCTTAGTTCTATCCATTTACCTGAAATTTTCATGATTTGTGATTTTTTTTAAAAACACTGAGTAGAAATCCATTGTGTAAATGTACAACAATTTTATTATCCATTTATGGGTTTAGGGACATTTAGGTTGTTTCCATTTCATAGTTATTTTAAAAAGAGCAATAAGAAACACAGATGACCAAGTATCTCTCTAGTGGATGTTGAGACCTCTGGGTATATCCCAGGAGTGGTATAACCTGATCATATAGTAGATTTAATTTTAGTTTTTTAAGAGCTCTCCACACTGATTTCCAGAGTGGTTGCACCAGTTTGCAATCCCGCCAGCAGTGAATGAGGGTTCTCTTTTATCTACATTCTCACAAGGATTTGGTTTCATTTAATCTCTTGATATTAGCCATTCTGATTGGGTAAGATGAAATCTTAAAGTAGTTTTGATTTGCATTTTCTTAATTGCTAAGGATGCTGAATACTTTTAAAAATATTTCTTACCCCTTTATCTCTTCTTTTGGGAGCTCTCTGTTCAGATCCATAGCACATTTTTTTTTTAATTGAGTGATTAGTTTTCTTGATTCTTTGTTTTTAGTTCTTTGTGTATTCTAGATGTTAATCATCTGTCAGATACACAGCTGATGAAGATTTTCTCCCACCCTGTGGGCTTCCTCTTCACTCTGTTACTTTTTTCCCCTTGCTGTACAGAAATTTTTAGTTTAATGAGCTCTCACCTCTGAATTCTTGGCCCTAATTCTTGAGCAGCTCATGTCCAATTTAGAAAGTCCTTTGCGGCCCTGATCTTGTAGAGAACTGCCTAAGTTTTCTTCTAACAGTTTCAATGTTTCAGATTTCATATTGAGGACTTTGATCCAATTGGAGTTGACTTTTCTGTAGAGTGATGGATAAGGGTCTAATTTCTTTCTTCCACAGATGGAGATCAAGTTTTTCAGCACCATTTGTTAAAGATGCAGTTTTTTTCTCCAGTGTGTGCTCTTGGCACCTCTGTCAAATATCAGGTGGCTGAAACTGCATGAACTCATCTTTGGGAATTTTATATAAATTCCTTGTGGTTGAATGGTCATTTTCACAATATTAATTATACCTATCCACGAGCACAGGTCGTCTTTCCATCTCCTTGGGTTTTCTTTAATCTCTTTCCTCAAAGACTTAAAAATTTCACTTTAGAAGTCTTTAATATTTTTTGTTAGGTTTATTCCTAGCTATGATTTTTCAGACTACTGTGAACGGGAGTATATTCATGAATTCTTTCTCTAATTGCTTGTTATTGCAATATAAAAAACCTAGAGACGGGACTGGAGAGATGGCTCAGTGGATAAGAACACTGACTGTTCTTGCAGAAGACCCGGGTTCGAATCCCAGCACCCACAGGGCAGCTAACAACTGTCCATAACTCCAGTCCCAGGGGATCCGACAGTCTCTTCTGTCCTCTGCAGGCATTGCACGACACAGATGCACTTATCTACATGCAGGCAATACATGAATGCACATAAAATAAAAATAAATAAAAAAATTTAAAAATTTCTGTAATAACCACATGATTAGAAGAAGAATTTCATTACAGCTTTAACATATTCACTAACAGTTTCCAGAACAAAGATACATCTCTTTCAAAAGTGGCTGTAAATTTTTAGGTTCACAGGCATTGCATGACATGGGTGCACTTACGTACAATGCAGGCAATTACATGCATATGCATAAAATAAAAATAATAAATAAAATATATTTTAAAAACCATAGATGTTTGTAAATTGATTTTGTATCATGCCACTTTGCCGGAAGTATTGATAATTTATAGAATTTTTTTCTGGTGGAATTTTTGAGATCTCTTTTGTATTATATCATATCATCTGCATGTGTGGATAGTTTGAGTGCTTCTTTTTCCAATTAGTACATATTTAATTCCCTCTCTTGTCTTACTATGGTAACTAGAGTTTCAAGTACTATATTGAAAAAGAGGGGATACTGGATAGTCTTTTCTGGTTCCTAGTTTTAATGGGAATGCGTCAAGTTTTTCTCCATTTAGCATGACGTTGGCTGTTGGTTTGCTGTGTATAGCCTTAATTATGCTGAGGTATGTTTCCTCCAGTCCAATTTCTTTTAAGACTTATCACAAAAGCATGTTGGATATGGTCAAAAGTGTTTTCTGTGTGTTCTGAGATTATCATGTGATTTTTGTCTTTAAATTCATTCATATATTATGTTTATTGTCTTACATATATTGAACCATCCTGCATCACTGACATAAAGCCAACTTGATCACAGTAGACGATCTTGTTTATGTGTCTTTATGTGATTTGTGAGTACTTTGTTGAGAATTTTTGCATCTATGTTCATTAAGGATCTGGGTCTATAGTTTTATTTTTTTGTTGTGCCTTTTCCTGGATTTGATCTTAGGGTAATACTGGCTTCATAGAAGGGGTTTGAGAGTTCTCCCTCTGTTTCTATCCTTTTGAATAATTTAAGTATTAATGTTTGTAGATATTCTTTGAAGGTCTTGTAAAATTTTGTTGTGGATCCATCTGGGCGTAGGCATTTGCTTAGTTGGGAGGCTATCCTTATTTCCTGTGGGTCTGTTAAAGTTCTTTATCTCTTCTTGGTTTAACTTTGGGGATTCCACTGAATTTAGAAATTCATCCATTTCTTTTAGATTTTCTAATTTAATATAGTTTTTGACATTTTCCCTTCTAATGTTCTGGTTCTTTTTGGTGTCTCCTGTGATGTTTCCCCTTTCGAATATGATTTGGTTGATTTGAATTTACTATTTTTTTCTTTTGGCTATCTGGGTTAAGAGTCTATCTTGTTTATCTTCTCAAAGAACAAGCTCTTAGATTCATTAATTCTTTGTACTTCTTTTCTTTGATTCTATTTCATTGATTTCTGTTCTGGTTTTTAGTATTACTTTTCAACACTGGGTTTCAGTTTGGTTTGTTCTTGCTTTTCTAGATTCTTTTTTAAAATTCTTATTGAACTTTTGTGTATTTCATACAGAATATCCTAATCATCTTTATACCATCTTCTCCATTGGTCACTTCCCATAGCTCCCCTCCCCCACTGGAATTCATATATTTTGTTATTTATGTTAAGGCTTATCATGTTAAGTTAGTGTTCCCAGATGTCCCTCAGTGCAAATTCATCCACTGAGGTCTAGTCAACCTATCTAGGGTCCCTCCATTTAAGAAGATCAGCTCTTCCTCACCCTTAGTGAATAATTCTTCATTAGGATTGGGATCTGCTGTCTTTTTCCACAGTTCTGTGCTGGGATTTTGTCTGCTTGAGTTTGCATAGGTCTTGTACATGCTGGCACCATTGCTGTAGGTTTGTATGAGAAGGGTCCCAGGACCCTGTAGGACCCTATTTCCATATGGTCATGCACCTCCTCCCTGGCTATCTTTCCACCCTCTCTTCAGCAATGGTCCCTGATCTCTGGCTGGATGTGTTTTAATATCAGAGTCCTGCTTAAGAACCACATTCTGTAGAATCTTATTCTTTACATTTTGGCCATTTTTGACCTTTTGTATTCATGGTCCTCTGTTGCTTGAGGGAGCTTCACTGATGAGAATTGGAAGATCCATTAATGTTCTCTTCATCCCTTGTTATATTTTCTGTGAGCCTTAGGTGCAGAGGTTGTATAAAAATGTGCCACTAAGTCTTGTGCAATTCACAGACAATGTCTGTGTGTGACTAGTTGTGGAACTCTGCAATAATCTCTGTTGAAAAAGAAGCTTCTTTCATTTTACTTGTCTGTAAATTAAAGGATCCATATTTTGCACATAGTATTTGACAGGTTTATAGTACCACACATGAGTTTCCTCCCATTGAGTGGACTTTAAGTTCAATTAGGTAGTTGTTGATAAGCCACAAGATAAAAGTGCCACTATTGCACCAGTGTCATTTGCTGTGCTGGACACTGATGTGGTTTTTAGACCATGATACTGGAGATGGACCATTGATTGATGATTTCCCTTTGCACCTTCATATTGCTCTCCAAAGCTATTAGAGCTAGTCTTCAGGGGATGTGGCTTCTAGGTCAGATCCAGCTCATTGCTCCAAATCCTGTGTCCAAAGTATGTTCAGTATTCAGCAATAGGGTCTTACCTTCAATATCTGGGAGGCAATCAAGGGTTGTGGCAATAGCCTGTGTAATTTGGGAGTCTCTTGGACTAACCTGGCCAACAACTCAAGGAAAGTTTCTTTTGTGTGGCTCTGTTCTAGATTCGGCCTCCAGCACTAGCCTCCGTGTGGTGCTAAGGGATGGAAGCAACCTAAGTCTCCCTCAACTGATGAGGAGATAAAGAAAATGAGGTACATTTACACAATGGAGTTCTACTCAGTGGTAAAGAAAGATAAAATAATGAAATTTTCAGGTGAATGGATGGAACTAGAAACTGCTAAACTAAGTGAAGTAATACAGACTCAGAAAAACAAAAGATGTATGTTCTCCCTCATTTGTGGATCCTAGCACCAAATTCTTATATGTGAGTATATATCTTGATGTAATTGCAGGAACCAGGAAAATGGAAGAGAATCAGGAGGTAAAGGGAAAGAAGGAACCCAGAAAAGAGAAGAACAGTAAGAGATAGGTGTTACTAGGGGAGAAATTTGTAAAATTGGGGTATTTAAATGGGATGGGGAGAGGGAGGGCTATACAAGGAACTATGGGGATAAAGGGGAAGAAGGAGCTCAAGAGAGGTGAGAACACAGCAGACAGGAATAATCAAGGGAGAAATGGGAGCACTTTAAATGGGGAGGGTAGGAAGGGAGGATAAGAGAGGGAGAGCGAGAGGAGAGATAAATAATGCTTAATCTAGTACCAAAAAAACCAGAGGGAATCGTGTTAGTTCAGAAACCTACTGAAAAATTACACATAAATATCTCTACATGAGTCTATGTATACAGTTTTTGTAGATTATTGAGTTGCCCCATTAAGTCATGTATTTGTGCTCTTTCTGATTTGCTAATGTAGGCACTTAGATCTATGAACTTCCCACCTAGGAATGCTTTAAATGTGTCCCAGAGAATATGTTGTGCTGTGTTTACATTTTCATTTAGTTCTAGGAATACTTTTATTTCTTTCTTGATTTCTTCTTTGACCCACTTATCATTCCTCATTCCCCCTTTGACCCAACATACCTGGGAGTTTGTTGTTTAAACTCCCTGAATCGAAGTACTTACTAGAGATTCTTTTGCTGATGATTTTAAGCTTTATTGCATTGTGGATCAATAGAACACATGGAATTATTTCTATTTTGTTTTGTGTCCCAGTATGTGATCTATTTTAGAGAAACTTCCATGGGCTGATGAGCAGAATGTGTATTCTTTGGTGCTTGTGTAGAATAGTCTGCCTATGTTTATTAGGTCTATTTGATGTATGATATCATTTAGTTTATAAATTTATATTTATTCTTTCTCCAGATAACCTTTTAATTGGAGAAAGTGGAATATTGAAGTCACCTACTATTACTGAGTTAGGGTTAATCTGTGCATTGAACTCTATTAGTACTCTTTTTATGAAATTGGAGGCACCTGAGTTTGGTGCATATATGTTCATGATTTTAATGTCATCTTGGTCAATTTTTCCCTTGACCAAAATGAAGTGACCTTTTCATATCTTCTAATTAATTCTGGTTTGAAGTCTATTTTGTTAGATATTAGAATAGCAATGCCTTCTTGTAAATCTGTTTTATTTCTCATGGGTTCTGGGGATGTAACTCGGGTCCTCATGCTCATGAGGTAAACAACAGACTGAGCTAGCTTCCCAGCCTTTTTCTTATTTTTCTATTAAGCTATGTGTTTGTTTCCTATGAATTTCAGCATGCTCTTTATAAATTTTAAAGTACAAGAACCCTTTTAGTTTTTTTTTCTTGTCAATGCCTTTACTCAATTAACACTTGTTTTCACTGCATTAATGCTATTTTGATAATTGAAGCTTTTAAAGTGCAAAAAGGAAAGTATGTCAATATTTTTTGGGGGAGTATGTTGTATGTAATTCAAGAAATCTTGATATTCTGAACTTTTAAAAATATTCTGCATTATAATTCCTCAACTCTAAAAGCATTAAACTATTTTATTTCAGTATATTATCCATAAGGACAAGTACAGAAATGTTTTAATAGTTCCTAAATCATCTTTTGCATGAAATGAGAACATGAACAGACCCCACCATTCCTACTTCATGTCTCTTTTCACTAATTACTCCCCTTTCCTCCAAAAGTAGCCACATGCTCTCTTAAAATTTCAATGGCTATGTAGAAACTACACATATTCATGGAGTATGATGTGAGACATCAATTCATGTAATCTTTGGCTAACATTTGAATCACATTAATCATGTCTATCTCATCAAACACTGATAATTTCATCATGGCAAAAGTATATGAAATTCTTTCCTCCTTCTATGATAACACAGCTCCTTAGCATATCTGTGGTCACCTTGCTGTGCAGCGGCTCACCTCAGCTTCTTGCTCTCATCTCCTCTGTTTTAGTACCTGTTGATCAAGCTTCCCTACCCTTTTCCTCTTCCTGATTCTTCACAGCCTCTGGCATCCACAGTTCCGCTCTTACATTCTATGTGAACAATTTTGTTTTAGACTGTACATATGAGGGAAAATAGGCAACACTTAGAGTTTAGTATCTGGCATATCTCACCTAACAGAGTGATTTCCAGTTCTATCTGTATTTTCACAAATGACAAGAGATCATTCTTTTCTGATGGCTGAGTAGGGAACTTGCCTAAGCACAATATTTTTTTATCTGCTCATCAAGTGACAGACTCATTTTATTTTGATTTTTAGTCAGTGGGGTCATGATGCAATGGTTGTGATTTCAGATATCCTATCAGTAAACCAACTTAGTTTTTGGATACTTATCTAGTGCTAGGACTGATGGATCTCACAGGTTTCTGTGTGTTGTGTTTCTGTTTTCTTTTGTTGCAGGAAAAATTTAAACTTATTTTCTAATTCCTTCCTTGATTCATTGGTTGTTCAAGGATAAGTTAATTTCCATATATTTCTATACTTCCACAGATATTCTTTTTACTGATTTGTAGCTTTACTCTATTGTAGCTAGAGAAGATACTTGATATAATTTTATTTGAAAATAATTGCTATGACTTGTTTTGTGGTCTGCCATATGCTCTACCATTCCCATCCACTGTTCATTTTGCTTGCACGTATTAGTCCTCTGAGTTTGTGCAAACCTCTAAAAGCTTCACATTAGTGGATGCAGGGATGGTATTTATGTTTATTATGCTTTCTATTTCCACTTCCCTTTAATGTCTCCTGCATCTTTTAAAACAGTATCACGTTTTTTTTTCTCTTTATTTTTTCACTATTAATCATTTTATTTCAACTTGTTCACAGTGTTCTGTCTCAGTTTTAGTACATTCAGAACTCTTAATCTCAGAAAATATTTCTCAAACCACAATTTTAGTTTAGCAACTATTTCAGCACACAGAACTATTTATTCTAATGCCATCCTATTAAAACATCATTTGCCTTCCTATTACTCTTTTGTGTAGAACTGCTATTAGTAGCTCCTGATTTTACCTTTTTTCTTCAATCAATAGGTTTATACATTTCATGAGTTTTTTAGGGGACATTCCCAAGGATGGATTTACACAAATACACTGCTCTATCTTTCAGTCCTATCTCATCTTTCTCTACTTCTTTTCTGCTAACTTCATGTTATCTGTTAGTTCTGCCTCTTCTAATTTTCTCTCCTTTTGTCATTTCTCTTATATTTAAAAATAACTATTTTTTATTTTTATTATTTTCCAATTTACTTTTTATTCATATACATATGCATATATAATATGTTGAAGCTCTTCATTGAGCTTTTAATTTCATTTATTTTTCTATTTTAGAATTTTTCTTTTCAAGGTTGTCATAAAAAGTTTTACAGCTTAACATTTTATGTCAAAGAGTTAAGACTGTCCTTTACTTAGTAAGCATAGCTATTTTCATAGTCT
Source organism: Nannospalax galili (assembly GCF_000622305.1). Classification (NCBI taxonomy): domain Eukaryota; kingdom Metazoa; phylum Chordata; class Mammalia; order Rodentia; family Spalacidae; genus Nannospalax; species Nannospalax galili. Next base: position 2,773,388 of record NW_008329141.1, on the reverse strand, counting down.
GGGTTTGAGAATTTCAGTAGCTGCAGACCTAGTACAGAGGAACTCTCCATTGTTCCTTTTGGTTTTACTTGTGTTTATTGGATTCTCATGCAGTTCCCCATTGCTTATTTTGCCAAATTAAAAAAAAAAAGTTCTTCCTGCTGGGTGTTTTGGTGCACACATTTAATCCCAGCACTCTGGAGGCAGAGACAGGCAGATCTTGATGGACCCAAGTCCCTCCAAAATGATGGATTTAAACTAAAATCCCCCAGGCCTGAGAAAAACTGTACAAGGAAGTAAAAATGAAAAATAATTCTAAAGAACAAGCTGAGCTGACCTTTTTCATGCTCCTTGTCCAAGCTGGAAATCATCCCAGAAATTCCCCCTACCTCTGCTTGGCACATAGCCACCACTTTTCTGCTTGGCACACAGCCGCCGCTTGTCTTTAAAAGAAACTTGTGAACTGGGCTCTGGACTTCTGTCCTCCAAGTGAGGTGGGAGTCCATTTTGCAAAACGCCAATAAATCCTCATGCTTGTTGCATCTCCTGATTTGAGGACTGAGTTATTGGGGTGCAACCTCCCGAGAACGTTGGGTACCCCAGTCTGGGGGTCCAACAGGGGGGGAATAGCAGGTGGGGGTCAGGGCATGCCAGGGCATGTCCAGGCATGTCTAAAGCCGGACGTGCCCAGAGACCCCAGGTTCCAGCATTCTGGCCCTAGTGACCAGAGTGATCTGAAGTGAGGAAGACAGTGTCTCCTCACCTCGGGAGAAGGGAGATTGGCTTGGCTACTCCCCTCCCGGTCTGTACTTTCAGTTTTTGAGTCAGAGAGTGCGCCGAGGTTTTTTGTTTATCTGTATCTGTATTTGGGGATCCTGAAAGTAAGAATGGTGAGTGCTGTATGTGTCTGGGTGTAAGAAAGACCGGTCCATTTGAATGTGATATAACACGGTGTGTGTACACTTAATAGTGTATTAGTACTTTAAAAAGAAAAGATCTAGTTTGTATTTTTCTCTACACTCTCTATTTTAAGCCTTCTCTGTTTCTCTTTTATTCTTGATCCAGTCTTCGCGAGGGACCATTAAAGGCGAAGGAGCAATTGAGGTTTTCTGGTCAGGGCCACACCCTGACGTAAACCAAAGGCTCTTAGCTCTCTTGGCGGACCCTGACTGCCCACACAGGTGGAGACAGGAGGTCTTTCTATATCTTCCTTTCTCTCTAGCCACTAAAAAGCCCTGTGGGCACGGGTCGAGCAAGTAAGAGCCACAGGGTGCTCGCCGCTAAAAGACTCTCTTTCTCTCTCTCTCTCTCTCTCTCTCTCTCTCTCTCTCATGTCCTCTATCATGGGTCAATCATTAACTACCCCTTTAAGCTTAACCCTGAAACACTGGAAGGAGGTCATAGAACGGGCCCGTAATTTATCACTGGAGGTTAAAAAGAAAAAGTGGCAGAATCTCTGTTCCTCTGTGTGGCCCTCTTTTGAAAAAGGATGGCCAAGGGATGGGACTTTTGACCTTGATACTATCTTACAGGTTAGGGAATACATTTTCCACCCAGGATCACATGGACACCCGGACCAGGTGGCCTATATAGTCACCTGGGAAGACTTGGCCCGGAACCCTACACCTTGGGCACGACCATTCCTACCTCCACGGGGAACCAGAGAGACTGATCAAGGGCCCTCTACCCCTTCAGTTCCCCCAAATCTCACTTCTTCCCTTCTACCCCTCCAGTCTTCCCCTAAAAAGAAGCAGCAGAAGCCAGTCCTCCCTGAGGATCAAGCCTCCTTAACCCTCCTTGATCCTCCACCTCCCTATCCACCTGCGCAGGCACCCCACCCCAGGAACTACCTCCACCCCAAGGACTACCTCATCCCTCTCCTGATTCCACCGAACCTGACCAATCTCCCCCTCCATCTAGCAGACTTCACCTGAGAAGAGATAGAGGGGGTCCTTCTGGTGGAACCTGGACTGCCCAGGTTTTTCCCCTCCGAACTGTAGGGGATCAGATCCAATACTGGCCTTTCTCAGCCTCAGATTTGTATAATTGGAAGACTCATAACCCTTCTTTTTCTCAGGACCCTCAGGCTTTAACTGCTTTAGTTGAGTCTATTCTTACCCACCGACCCACTTGGGAAGATTGCCAACAACTTCTCCAGGCACTCCTAACCACAGAGGAGAGACAGCGAGTCATCCTGGAAACCCGGAAAAACGTCCCCGGGCAGGATGGGAGACCTACTATGCTCCCAAATGAAATAGACGCAGGATTCCCTCTGACTAGACCCAACTGGGACCCTGAAGCCGTGGCAGGTAGGGAGTGTCTCCGTCTTTATCACCAGACTCTGTTAGCGGGTCTCAAAGGGGCCGGAAGGCACCCAACCAATTTGGCAAAGGTACATGCTATAACCCAGGGAGAAAATGAAACTCCCGCAGGATTTTTAAAACGTCTGATAGAGGGATATTGGATGTATACCCCTTTTGATCCCATAGCCCAGGAGCGCCAGGCAGATCTTATGGCTTTTATAGGAA
>NW_008329141.1:2738772-2769199 GCF_000622305.1 Nannospalax galili | reverse complement strand
AGAGTTCTTGGGAAGCACAGGATTCTGTAGATTATGGATACCGGGTTTCACTGAAATGGCTGCTCCTCTATATCCCTTGACAAAGAATGGGATTCCTTTTGTCTGGACTGAGGAACACCAGAGAGCCTTTCACAAAATAAAAAAGGCACTGCTGACGGCTCCCGCTCTGGGATTACCAGACTTGACAAAACCTTTCGTCTTATATATAGATGAAAATAAAGGAATGACAAAAGGAATCCTTACTCAAACTCTGGGACCCTGGAAAAGGCCAGTGGCATATCTCTCAAAAAAATTGGACAATGTGGCCGCTGGCTGGCCCCCATGTTTGAGAATCATGGCGGCAATAGCATCCTTAGTTAAAGACTCAGACAAACTCACTATGGGTCAACCCTTAACTATTATAACACCTCATGCAGTGGAGTCCATCATTAGACAACCTCTTGACAGGTGACTGTCAAATGCCAGGGTGACCCATTATCAGGCATTACTATTAAATCCAGAAAAGATCAAGTTTGGTAGCCCTGCCACCCTAAACCCCACCACGCTGCTACCAGCCACTGAGAAAGGCACTGAGATTCCTCATGACTGCCAGCAAATACTTGTGGAGACACATGGGACCAGAGAAGACCTCACTGACCAGCCCCTAACAGATGCAGATGCCACTTGGTATACGGATGGGAACAGCTTTCTACGAAATGGTGAGCGTAAGGTGGGGGCGGCCATGGTCGATGGGGAAAAGATAATTTGGGCCCAATCCTGCCGGCTGGAACATCAGCCCAGCGAGCTGAATTAGAAGCTTTAACTCAGGTCCTAAAATTAGCAAAGGGCAAAAAGGTCAACATTTACACTGACAGCCGCTATGCATTTGCCACTGCCCATATACATGGGGAAATTTATCAGAGGCAGGGACTCCTCACCTCAGCTGGTAAGGACATCAAAAACAAAGAAGCGATAGTGGCCCTTCTACAAGCCTTGTACTTGCCAAAACAGGTCAGCATAATTCATTGCCCTGGGCATCAACAAGACCAGGGGCCAATTGCTCGAGGCAATCGGATGGTGGATGAAACTGCCCGTCAGGCAGCAGAAGGTACCTACATTCTAGACCTTAAGGCTGAGATGAAGAAACAGGAAAAGAAAGCAGAAGCTTCTTTTACTTACACTGAACAAGATTTAGAACTTGTTCAAAAGCTTAATGCTACTTTGGATCCTGAAACCAAGATGTGGAGACATCAAAATCGTACTATACTGCCTCGGGAAGCAGCACTTGAGCTGATCTCCCAACTCCACCAGTGGACACATTTGGGACACAAGAAACTAAAAACACTATTAGAAAGAGAAGAACAACATTATTACTTCCCAGACCTCAATCAACTAGTTCAAAAGGTAGTGGGAGATTGTGTCTCATGTTCCCTGGTAAATGCAACTAGGTCAAAGGTCCCATCTGGCAAGAGAGAAAGAGGGACACGATCAGGTACTAACTGGGAAGTAGACTTCACTGAAGTACTTCCAGGAAAATATGGTTATAAATATCTTTTAGTGTTTATAGACACTTTTTCAGGGTGGGTTAAAGCTTTCCCCACCAAAAAGGAAACAGCCCAGACTGTGGTAAAGAAGCTGATTGAAGAAATCTTCCCTCGATTTGGACTGGCCAAGGTAATTGGATCTGATAATGGCCCTGCCTTCGTCTCCCAGGTAAGTCAGGGAGTGGCCAAAGCACTGGGGATTAATTGGAAATTACATTGTGCTTACAGACCCCAGAGTTCAGGACAGGTAGAGAGAATGAATAGAACTATTAAAGAGACCTTAACCAAATTAGCTTTAGAGACTGGCACTAAAGACTGGGTACAGCTCCTACCTCTAGCTCTATTTCGAGCTAGGAATACTCCTGCTATACACGGTCTAACCCCCTACGAAATCCTTTTCGGAGGGCCACCTCCTGTTCTCAATGTAACTTTGTCTCCCTTGCCCTCTTCCTTTGATAACCCCAGCTTGAAAACAAGACTCCAAGCCCTTCAGATCATCCAGAACCTGGTTTGGAAGCCTTTGGCTGCTGTCTACCGGCCTGGGAGTCCACAAACACCTCACTCCTACCAAATTGGAGATCAGGTGTACGTGAGAAGACACAACGTAAAGACTCTTGAACCACGGTGGAAAGGACCCTACACGGTTCTCCTGACTATGCCCACAGCCCTCAAAGTAGACGGGATTTCAGCATGGATCCACGCTTCCCACATCAAGAGAGCCCCGGCCCAGGACAACGTTGGAAAATGGCATCTACACAAAACATCAAATCCCCTAAAATTAAGACTCTCCAGAGATATTTAATAATTCTTTTTGTTTGTAGGTTTGTCCCCAGTCAAGGGAGCCCCCATCTCCCTGTGCTGACTACCTGGCGGGTAATTAATCAGAGGGGTATTGAAGTGTTTGAAACCCACAAGATGGCACCCAAGGGTACTTGGTGGCCTATACTGTATCCAGATTTGTGTAAATTGGCCTTAGGAGCACCAGAGCCCTGGGACTTAGAAGGAAACTGGAATACTGAGGTGGTACCTGACAAGGAAAGTCCCCCTGGGAGACTGGGACTTGACCCGTGGAGAGGATGTGGCCCTCGTGAACACCAGGCCATGTTGCATACATTAACCTTTTATGTTTGTCCAGGCAATCACAGGGCTAAATATCTTAACCCCCAGTGTGGAGGGAGGGCCTACTTTTACTGCAAAAACTGGGGATGTGAAACAACCGGGGACACTTGGTGGTCCCTGACCTCATCATGGGATTACATCACTGTAAAAGCAAATTATTCTCATGGGAACAGTCATTTGCAGGAAAAATTTGACGAATGGAAAACTACTCATAAACAGGCCTGTCAAGGTAAATGGTGCAATCCCCTCTGGGTGGAGTTCACAACAGCAGGTAAAAAGACTACAGATTGGGATAAGGGATATTCTTGGGGAATTAGGCTATATAAAGAACAAGCAGATGATGGCCTCCTTTTTACTATCAGAAGGGATACTTCCTCCTACCCAACAGCTATAGGTCCCAACCCCGTCTTGCCTATCCAGAAACCCATCCCCAGCTACCCAAATCCCCCGCTGCTAATACCTGAAGCTACCTCACAGCACCTCCCCAACTCTTTTCCTAACACCTCCCCAGCTAACATCCTGTCAGAACAGACTCCCCATTACCCGAGGTTACAGGTTTCAACCACGGGAAACCGACTGTTCAATCTAGTTCAGGGAGCATATAAGGCCATCAGACAGACAAACCCCAACTTGACTGAATCTTGTTGGCTGTGTCTGGCAGCAGCACCTCCCTATTATGAAGGCATAGCTACATTAGGAACATTCAACCCTCACCCCCTAACCCTCACAGAAGTCTCAGGATCTGGGCTCTGCTTAGGAAACCCACCTCCAACTCATGCCCACCTTTGCAACTCCACTATTTCTGTACCCTCAGGGGAAGGAAATTACTATCTTCTGCCTCCGCAAGGGGCTTGGTGGGCATGTAACTCTGGTTTGACTCCCTGTGCAGCTAGTATGGTCCTTAAAACCTCTCAAGATTACTGTGTCATGATTAAGCTCCTGCCCCGAGTATTCTATCACCCCACAGGTTCTGTAGAACAGTTCTTTGAACAACAACAACAACCAAGAAGGTACAAAAGAGAGCCTGTGTCACTAACCTTAGCAATACTTCTGGGAGTAGGGGTGGCTGCGGGAGTAGGAACTGGAACAGCAGCCTTAATACAAGGGCCACAATATTATGCAGATTTGCAGATGGCAGTTGATGAAGATATTAAGGCAATAGAACAGTCAATTAGCCACTTAGAAAAATCTCTAACCTCCCTCTCAGAAGTAGTATTACAAAATAGAAGGGGGCTAGATCTGCTTTTCCTCAAGGAAGGAGGACTCTGTGCAGCCCTAGGAGAAGAATGTTGCTTTTATGCAGATAACTCTGGAGTTGTTAAAGATTCCATGTCTAAACTCCGCCAGAGATTAGATAAAAGACAAAAAGAATGTGAATCCACACAGGGATGGTTTGAAGGCTGGTTTAATAAAAGCCCCTGGTTAACTACCTTAATATCCACCCTAATAGGTCCCCTAGTAATTCTTCTCCTTCTTTTAACTTTTGGACCATGCATCCTCAATAGATTGCTACAATTTATCAGAGACCAGGATTACAAGGAGTCCCAATTACAGTCACTGGAGTTGGCACTGCCCATGCTAAATCCTCAAGATCCCAAGATTCAGTTATTTCCTTTGATGGATCCAAAGCCCCCAGAATAATGGATTTAAACTAAAATCCCCCAGGCCTGAGAAAAACTGTACAAGGAAGTAAAAATAAAAAATAACTCTGAATGCTAAGACAAGCTGAGCTGACCTTTTTCATGGTCCTTTGCCCAAGCTGGAAATCATCTCAGAAATTCCCCCTACCTCTGCTTGGCACATAGCAGCCGCTTTTCTGCTTGGCACATAGCCGCCGCTTGTCTTTAAAAGAAACCTGTGAACTGGGCTCTGGACTTCTGTCCTCCGAGTGAGGTGGGAGTCCGTTTTGCAAAACGCCAATAAATCCTCATGCTTGTTGCATCTCCTGATTTGAGGACTGAGTTATTGGGGTGTGACCTCCTGTGAACGTTGGGTACCACAGTCTGGAGGTCCAACATTCTCAAGTGAGTTCAAGGTCAGCCTGGTCTACATAGTGAGTTCTAGGCAAGCTGGGGCTACAGGAAGACCCTGTCTCAAAACAAAAACAAAAACAAAAAACAAACAAACAAACAAACAAAAAACAAAGCAAAACAAAACAACAACAGCAACAAAACCTTCCTGAATTTTGCTATCCTTTATAATCACTTCAGTTCCTATGTAATCTGTTTTCTTAGTTGCTACCACACACTTCATGGTCTTGTTACTTCTGCAAGCATAATTTTCTCCTCTGTTAGTTTTTCAGGCTTTTATCCTCACCTAGGGTGTCTGTGTACACACCTGCCCCTGACATGTGTAAGTCCTACACATCTTCCAGCACTCACCTTCAAACTTGCTCTCTATAAAGTCCATTGGAACTATTCTAAATCACACAATTCTCATGTGCAAGCCAGGGCTATTTCCTTAGCAAGCTACAGAAACTCAGGTGAAAAACTAGAGAACTTTCAGGCTTCACTGGCTACACAGACTCAATATTGTCACTGATTCCTTATTATTTTACTAGTTTTATTACTCCCCCCTTCCCATGTGGTGACCTCTGGTAGCTCTTACAGTCTACCTTTCAGCTATAATCTACTGGACAAACAAATAGTCTAAGTAATTAGTACAAAAGAGTAATTGTGGAATTGGGTTGCATCTGCTTATATTAAGGTTCTATTCTTGTTATCATCACCAGAAGACGAGAATACAGTGATTCCCTTTGACTCATGTTGTGTATCTAAAACTTCTAATGCAAAGGTTGAAATGATTCATGTTTTGCTCTGCAAATGACAATAAATATTTTCTTACAAGAAGAAAGCGAATGTGGGCTTCTTAGGAAAAACTAATATAAGTTATTCAATATCAACTAATAACTAATATAAGTTATTCAATATCAACTTTGTTTTTCAGTGACAGCTCTATGTACGGCCCTACCTCTATTTCTGTGTTCTCAGCTTCATACTCCCTGTTTGTTCTCACAGTGCCCTATGTTTCCATACTTTTATTAATTCCCATATTTTAAAATTAACTATTTCTTTTTTTATTATTTACCATTTTATTTTTATTCATATACATAAGGCATACGTAGAAATAGGGCATTTATATTTTCATGTATTTTTGTTTTGTTTTAGAATCAAATTTCTTTTAAAATACCTTATTATTTATTCATAAGTCTTCAGTATCTCTCATAGTTTTTTCACTTTTCATGCAATGGGGTTGTACCCAGGATCTGCTTCACCCTAAAAATGCTCTCTGCCACTGAGCTCTGATCCTCTTCCATAGTGCTTTCACTAGTGATTATAAACTTTTTAAATTACTTCTCTTTTTCATTTTTGCATGCATGAAAATATTTACTTCTTTGCAGTTCAGTGAAGGCTATATATTAAGTTTGGGGCAATGAGCTATGAATGAAAACAAATTGCATTGCCTTTGATCTGATGAAAAAGTACAGGGTGCACTTACTTTTCAAATGTAATTTCACTTCAGGGATGCAGCAGATCCTGATGCCACTTCTTGATATAGCAATATCTAAATGGTATAAAACTCTGTCAGCCTGCAGTCCTACATTGCCATATGAGGCAGTCTCCTGTCTCCTTTCTTGACATAAATCATGGACAAGAAAGAGAACTTTGTTGTACTGAGCCATCAACAATTGGGGATTACTTTGTACATCATGTCCCCATCCCTCCTGACTATTTGTATGGATAATCACAGCCACATGCTAAGCATTCTTCATGAGAAAGTTTTATTATTTTAAAGTTATGTCTTTATAGAGCTTTAAGGTTTTGAAGTGCTTTCACACATCTTATCATATGGTTTTCCACAATGGTTATAGGAGGTTGATTTGGAAGACTTTATTTTCTCTGTTTCACAAATTAACAAGCTGAGTTGCAGATCTGTTAAGTGATATACTCAAGAGCAAGCTCACATGAGACAGAGCTAAGACCCAGACATTTTAAGTTCAAGGATTAATTTCACATATTCCAAATTTGTAGCAAATCATATGTTCTAAATTATTTTTTCTTCAATGAACATTCAAGTCTCACCATCAAAAGTCGGCTTTGTTATAAGAATTTATATTATATAAATAGAAAGTTGGTTTTCCAGTATGTTTCTTGCCCTCTGGGACCTAATATCCATATTCAGAAACTGTGCAGTTGCTTGGGGAGTATATAATTAACAAATGGTACATTTCAGTATTTGACATATATGAATACCTTATCTCTCTTCCAGGTTTTTTTTTTATTTAACATGACTATGTGTTGTAACAGATTTAAAATACTTCTATATATTTCTACTGAGCTCAACTTGCTCATGAGTACCTATATTTGCTCCTTGAGATAAAAACAGTAATCTTTCTCACCCAATATAACTCAATCATAATCTGTTTTAAATGTGATAAATGAAGAATTTAAACTCAGTCCAGTAAATACACATCTACTTCCTTTATTTTTTTGGCCCTGAAGTATAAAGATTGAGCTTGTATGTTATGCTTCATTAGGAGTCTGGGGTGGGACAGAGGTCACTTCTGAGTGAAGACTTGGGTCCTTGCTGACCTCACCCCTCCATTTTCCCCCCTGATTTATGGGCCTGATGGGCTGGCATTTACTTTAATATTCATAGTCTCACTATGATCCTGGTCACCATGTAAACCACAAATTAGAAACCCTCTGTTGTTCCTCTAGGCCTAGATAAGACTGTGATGAAGCTGTCCTCAAGCTCACATGAAGTCCCTTCCTCAACCACTAATTAAACAACTTAGATGTTGTTAATCTATAACTTGGGTTTCATTTGTATTTGGCTTCTGGTTCTTGGTTCTTAAAACCAAAAGCTACAAAAGTATTTTGATTTTAAGGTACATTACTGTGTTTGCAGGTAGGGGGTTGGGAAAAAAAGAAAGAATTCTAACCACCCCAGCGCTCTCCTTAGTCAGCAGCAGTCCCTACTTTTCACTGAAAGGTGATGTATACAGAGCTAATGAGGTCTTACCTGTTAGTTACAGCTTAATGGAACGGAAATGGCTTATAACCTTATTCATATATTTTTTTTTTTTCAGTGGTTTTCCTCCGTAAATTTATTCCATCTCTTGACTTTTATGTCAAAGGTATTTGTATCCTTAAGTACTGGTAGAATACACAGTGGGGACTCAGTTAATGTGTGCTATATGGCAGTGGATGAGATGAGTAATTCTAGTGTGCTGTGTCTAAGCCTATTGATTCTTCCAAAGGCTTTAGAAATGGTGAGCCTGAAGTAAGCTGCCATATGGTGATTATTACTTGTTAAGCTAATCATACTTCTTTTCAGTACATGGAATAATCAGATGATTAGGGATATATTAACCAAAGGGATATTTGAAAGACACGAGGCTATCTCCCCATCTCTAAAGACTGGTTTCAGTTGCTTATTGGGCAGGAAACAAAACCACTGAATTCCCTAGACTCAACTAGCATAATTTTTTTATTCCTTTACTCATTTTTAAATAATCTTAGGTTCTAAGTCTAGTCAACTTCTCTTCGGGTCAGGTACTTTACTGAGAGCCAGTTATTATCAGCATTAGGTTGTGATTACTAGCCCAATAAGAACCAGAAGTATTTGCTCTATCCTAAATGATATGTCCTAGAATTAGCAAATACTTGCAGTGTATTTCTGCATTTTAAAGAGTGGTGAAAGGACAGAGGGTGCTTGTAATTATTTGCTCATGAATTGAATAATCTATTGATTAATTAAAGAAGCAAGAAACTAGTTGAAGTCCATTAGTCATACCAGTTAGTTGAGCCTAGCATTTTATTTGAATGACATTGTTTTCTAACATGTATTCAAGTCTTAGCACTTTATGAAGAACTATGGTTTTGGTCTGTTTGCTTTTTTTTTTTTTTTTGTCTTTTTGGGACAGGGTCTCCCTGTAGCCCCAGCTGTCCTGGAACTCACTTTGTAGACCAGGGTGGCCTCGAACTCACAGAGATCTGTCTGCCTCTGCCTCCGGAGTGCTGGGATTACAGGCATGTACCACCACATCTGGCTGGTCTGTTTGCTTTTGAGACAGGATCTTCCTGTAGTTCCAGCTGTCCTGATATTTGCTGTGTAGACCTGGCTGGTCTTGATCTCACAGAGACCTCCCTGCCTTTGTCTCCTGAGTACTAGAATGTTGGGATTAAAGTGCTACCATGGCCAGCTTCTAGTCTCATTTTTATTTATAAAAACAACAATTGAGTGGTTAATGTTCATGAAAAAGGATTAATAAGATTTAAATGAAATCATAATAGTTTAATTTGAAATGCACTCATAGCAATTTTCTGTAGTTTTAAAGCTTTATAAATTCCCAACCAGATCCTTCTTTTTGGATAAAAGCCCAAAATACTATCTTCTGGGTTCATTTAAGTAAGTGATGGCAAATGACTATTTCATTGGCATATGTTGTATAAACATCTTTCCTGCTGTTCATGGGCTTAATTTTCCCACCACATACCTCAGCATTTGATGGGCATAATGCTTCACAGGACCCGTTTAAATACTGTACCACAGCTCCTTTAAGGTCTTTCTTTTAAAAATTTAAATTGATTCATAAACCATAAAATTGTACATATTTTGGGGCTGCATAGTATAGTTTTGATACATGCGTGCATTGTACAATATTTAATTCAGGGTTAAGGAATCATGGATTGTACCACATCACTTTCATGAAGTCTGTAACCTGATATTTCTGAAATAAGACTGTTGTTTCTTTACCAAATACCGTTATATGGAAATGCTTTGTTAGTAAGCAGCTGAAGAAACATAGGGTAAGAAAAAAATGCTTTTTTCAATCAGGAAATGAAGTATGTGGAAATCAAGTAAATCACTCCCATGCTTACACACTATATAAAAACATTAACTGTCTTTAAATGTATTTTATATGAAATTATTTGTAATTATTTTTCTATGAAAAACGAGATAGTGAGAAATATTTTGTTAATGGGAATTTAAGTTTAGCATCCAGCATTTTACTCATCTTTTTTACTTTGATATTTAATGTGAAGTTTTAAAAGATGAAGTGACTTAAACTAATTATATCTACAGAACGATTGTGAATCCAGATCACTCTGAATATCCTTTATAGTTTCAAAAACTTCAATGCAATAGAAATTAAGCTGCTTAGAAATATAAACTTACTGAGTTTGAAAAACTCACTTCAATGTTTGTGAGGTTTTCAGTTTTCAGCCTCATTTAGTTGTTATTTTGGCTAGGCGTTAGGATCTGATTTTGTAACTTGACATTGGTTTCACACACTCATACATACCATATGTGTTTATATAGATATACACATATGAATGTCTATATGCTATTCAAAATAGGTCTTAACATCACTTAGTGTCCACCAAAGTTATCAAAGCATTACATAATTCTTATAAAATTATTGATTGATTGATTGATTTCGAGATAGGATTCTCTTTCTGTAAGCCCAAGCTGGCCCTGAATTTGTGATGATCCTCCTGCCTCAGTCTTCTAAGTCCTGGGATTACAGGCATGAGTTATTACATTCAGTTCTAAAATTATCGCACACTAGGCAGTTAACTATTTGGATATGTTGAAATGAGACTTCGCTGATAGCTTAAGGATTGCCAGAAAGAAGTGATAATGTAGTGGTCACCCACTATTCTACTCAGCCTCTTTCTTACAAGGAGATGTTAGTATTTTAACAAAACTAGCATGCTGTTTTATTTCATCAAATTTGTGAAAATACATAAAAAAGTGCTTTAATGCCATATTTTTTCTGTTATTTCTTTGGTAGTGACCAGCATACACTCTAACCATGTTTAATGGGCATTTTCATGTAATGTTAGAGTAATGCATGTGGTTGAAATTAATTTGTTCCAACCAATTAGTGAAATTTCTGGACAGCTAGTAAAATATTTTCCAATTTCCATGAGTCTATAGAATATGAAAACCTACATTTCATAGATACTTGTTTGGTATTTTCTTAGAACTAAAGCATCATGACATCACAGACAAAGAAAACTTGCCTTCTGTTGGAATCAGACCATACTTTATTTTCTAATTCAGTGTATTTTCATCAATATTCCTTTCCAAAAATTGAGTATGATTGTTTTTCATATTTTGTTTTAGTGAAATGCAAATGAGAAGTTTTATAGCTAATCAATGCCACAGAAATAGTTCTTTTAAATAACCAGGACATGAACTCTTTAACAAGATTCAGTCAGTTCTATTTATAGTTCCCCCAAGCTATGAACTATTTGAACACCCATGTTTCTGCATAATGACTTTTCAATGTGGTTTCAGTAATCATTCCAGAAGGCACAATCTCAAAATATCTATATGCATAAAGAATATATTTAAAATAAAGGCTAAATTGGCTGGCCATGCATTAAACCATTTGCCTGTGAAATCGTTTTGTGAAATATCTCCAAACAGGAGTCGCTCCAGCCGAGAGGAGGACAGAGCAAACATCTTTTTTGCTTACCATATTGTAGCGCCATGACTTCTTTTGGAAACACTTCTTCTTCCAAGTGTCCTCTTAAACACTTCTTTCTTCTTCCTTTAGGATGACAAGCCATTTTGAGAACTTGGACTTCATTTAGCCTACACAGGATTAGAAGAGAGAGACTCACTCTCAAAACTCCTCGCCTTTAAATACTTAATAGCTGAAACGAGAAGGCACAATCTCAAAATATCTATATGCATAAAGAATATATTTAAAATAAAGGCTAAATTGGCTGGCCATGCATTAAACCATTTGCCTGTGAAATCGTTTTGTGAAATATCTCCAAACAGGAGTCGCTCCAGCCGAGAGGAGGACAGAGCAAACATCTTTTTTGCTTACCATATTGTAGCGCCATGACTTCTTTTGGAAACACTTCTTCTTCCAAGTGTCCTCTTAAACACTTCTTTCTTCTTCCTTTAGGATGACAAGCCATTTTGAGAACTTGGACTTCATTTAGCCTACACAGGATTAGAAGAGAGAGACTCACTCTCAAAACTCCTCGCCTTTAAATACTTAATAGCTGAAACGAGAGGCGCCGGGGGTTGTGTGAGGAAGCACGCTCTCACCAGACTCCCTCATTTCAAGGATGAGGGGTGCCGAGTGAGCAGCACAGCCTTCCTTGGAAGAAAGCTTGTCTCCTGTGTTTCTGAATGAAAAGCTGTTCCCTTTTGCTAAGGCTTTAGAGAGGAAGACATTGTTAAAAGCTGTATTTCGAATTTCAAGCAAAACTAATTCATTTCTACTGAGCTTTCCTTTAATCAAAAATAGAAGAGAAAAAATTTCACACAAATGATTAAGGCTTTTATAATTGATGTGGTCTTTTATGAAACAATATCAAAATAAGTACAGTGTCTTGCTGCCATCTTTATGTCTTTATGACCGTGTAGAGAAACAAAAGGTCTAACTTACTCATGATTTTAGGTTTTAATGTCTAGGGAATATCATACTGCATTGCACCTTTAATTTTAATTTTTTGTTCATGTCCTCTCTTAAAGAACATCACTTTCTTAAATTATCAAAAATTGTTTGAAAATAATTTAATTCTTTGTGCTCAATTGTATTATTATTTTTTTGTCTTAAATTTTAGGCAAAATATTCCTTGGGACTGGTCTCTGGCCAATGTTTACAATAGGAAAAATATTTACTTATTTTAATTAATTTTAAAAGCTCTTAAAATGTCATTTTATTTCATAGCTTAACCTGCTTACGTGCCATTAGAAAAGAAAAATTCACTTCTACAAACATGGCTGTTTATAGATGATGTTTTAAGCAGTTTTAACCATGGATCAAGGATAAAGTCATCTACGTAGCTAGGATTTTAATGAAGACTGAGGAGTATAAGTGAATACAGATTCACAATTTTGCTTGATAATTTTTCACACTAGTTTTCAAATATTGTTTTGGATGTTTTCTCTCTGCTATCTAAATGACCTACATGTTTTTAATTCATGCAAGGGAATAAAAGTTTAAGGTGCTGAAAAATAACATTTAATTTTTGGTGATACATATTATCATCCTCTGATACCGTCTCATTTAGATAAAGATCGATCTGTATGCATTTCCATATATTTCCATCCAATAAGTACACCTATTTTTTCTTATATAAGCACATGACATCACCGTTTAAACCCAACCGATTTCTAAGCACCACAGCTGTTACTAGTTATTTAGAAGTCTAATTTGAGCAGAACGTGTCACGCCAACTTTGCACACATGCGCTCACACGGCAGTATTCACATTAAAACTTTCACCTCTATTAAATAGCAACAGTTCTTCAAAAATTCCAACACTCTACTCTTAACAACTAAATAAAATATGTGTCTTTGAGGAGTAATGTGCCTATTTTATTTTTATTCCTTGAGGCGAATCATGTATTGAATGGTGCAGTTTTGTTACCCTGCTGTCATTTTTATTCGGCTCTCCAGGATGCGCGTGGCACTGGGTGGGTTGAGACTTCCTGCCTCACTGTTTCACTCTTCCGGAATCAAGGGCAAATCTCCCTTTGTTTTCAGTGAGGTCATGAAGATATAGCCATCAATACTGAAATAGCATTTTCTCCTGAACTTTAATAGCCTCTACAAGGCTTTGCTCCTTAGGGAGGTTAAATTAAAAATGCCACAAGCCATCTGTTGTGGTTAAGTTCTATTCTCTCTCTCTCTCTCTCTCTCTCTCTCTCTCTCTCTCTGTCGGTCTCTGTCTCTGTTTATGTTTCTTTCTCTCCTCAGAAAATTACAGTTTATAATCCATTCTTAGATTTCAAGTTGAGTAACTCATAAAAATATAGCAGGTCCTCAAACCTTTACAGATAAGTATACCATGTAATATGAACACTGGGAAAAATTGCAATCTGGAGTCAACTGATAAATTCTACTTTTTTAATAGTAGTGTCTATGAAGAAACTATTGCTCTAGCCATGAAGGGTTGGTTTGGAGGACAGGAAAGGTGTGGAAAGGCCTAGACTGGAGGCCATGCTTGGCTTATATACCCATAACTGAACATCTTGAGCTCAGAAGAATGAGCTGAAATGACTGTAACAAGCTCATCTTCCTCCCTCCTTTTATTTTTTTAAAGAAAGAAGAATGTTCTTTGGGTTGACTTTATATATTTCTCCAAAATGCTGAGACCGGAAATGATGAAGTTCTCAATTCCAGAGAATTCAATACTATTTCTTACAAAAACAGAAATCATTGTAAGTTATTATCTTAGTTCACTACAGATTATAGGCTTTGTGAGAGCATACACAGCATCATTTGTTCTACAGATCTTGTGTTGGCAGGATTCTTGGTACACTCAATATGGAGTGGGCAGGGAGGGAAGGAAAGGGGAGACAGAGATAGAGAGGGGGAGGAAGGAGAACCATACGATAACAAATGGAAAGTTCCAAGCTTATTAAAAAGCATTGTGCCTACAGATGGCCAACCCAACTAAAAGATGGTGTAAAGTAAATCCACCAATGTGGAAAAATGTATTAAAAGCTGAGCATCAGCACCATACTAAGTTCTCAAGGTACTGCATATAATTGGTTTCCAGGTTTGATGTTCTTATTTGAGTCTAGAATTTAGTTGATTTATCTGTAACATGCCCTCAGTTGGCCTAAGAAGATCATGCTCACAATGTGACAAGAGATAGTGCTTTGGGCAAAAGTGTGACTCCTCTTGTTTTAAGAATCTTCAGGGGGCTAGTGAGGTATCAGGGAAGAGCACTGTCTTCTCTGACAGAGGATCTGAGTTTGGTTCCCAACACCCACTTGGCAGGCAGGTAGCCACCATTCTTAACTCCAGGTCCGGGGATCCAATGCCCTTTTCTGACCTCTTCAGGCATTGCATTAATGTGGTGGACATATATACATACAGAAAAAACATTCATATTTAACATAAAGTAAAAAATAAAAAAGGAATCTTTAGGCCATACTCAGGGCTACACTAGTTATCAGCTGCTCTTGACAATTACTCACGAACAAACTTTGGTTTGGTCTATGGTAATTCAAATTTCTAATCTCTTTTATTTATCCACATCAATTTATAATGATAAGATTTGTAGGATTATGATGATTCATATTAAACCACCTGAACACTGGCATCTATTCCTGCAGAAGGGCAATATGTTGCTTTTGCCAAATGTCTTAACTTCTCTGTTTTGTTTCAGAAGTGGGCATGAGGTCTACAAGTTATAGGCCACACATAAGCAGTATGGGAGGAAAGGTTATGGTAAACAAGCCCCCGAGGACAGAGGCCGATATGTTGCTCCTTTTTTGCATTCTGCAGGAATACAAAAGTTCTCCTCTGTTGGGTTTAACAGGTTTAAGTCAGATTAGCTTTCAATTTCCAAACCATTTTATTCCAGTCCCGTGGATTAAAATAATACAAATTTAATTAAATATTTTTAAAATTTTACTGTTTTTATTTTATGTGAATGAGCGTACTGCTTGTATGTAGGTAGCTGCACCCGTGTCATCAGAAATGCACTGTCATTCAAGTACATCATGAAGTACAGTTGAACTTCATTGCCCTATAGATTTCTATTTGTGCCATCATAGGCTTGAACTCGAAATAAATACTGTTGTTTGATTGTAGTTTAGCCAGTTGTTTTGTGAACAGAGGAGGAAATTCATGATTATGTTGAATACATTTCTTCTTACCTAAATTGTGTTCTTGTGAGGAATACAGGATCACATCAGGCATAATCAGGCATATTTTACCTAGCCATAATTCATCTACTTACTCAGAAATATTTATTGAGAACGTATTTTTGTTACCAGTATTCCAGGGTGCTGTAGGAGAAAAAAGTCCTGGAACAGACTCTGGAATCAACTCTGCTGCGTTTTGGCAAATCATTGCATTTCTTAGTCCTTGACTTCAAGTCCAAAAAGCCTTTAGACTTGTATATAAGGACTTAAACCCCTCGTGGAAAGATGCAGCAGCAGCTTACCCTAGAGTTCTGACCGCCAAAGCCCCAGGCCAATGGTCTTGGATATAAGGATATCATTTCTTACCATTGTATCATCTTTGATCTTACTTTTTATCTTCTTTTCAAACTATTTGTGGAATAGAAGTGCATATTGCAATACCAAGATCATAAAGTAACCCAGAACAAATTACATTTGTGATTACATTTGTTCTGGGTTACTTTATGATCTTGGTATTGCAATGTTTGTGGATGATGTCACACCAGGGCAGCCTGGTGGGAACACACAAGCATTGCTTAAATGGACAACTCCCATTATTTGGAATCTATTCACAAAAGGTTGTTTCAACCAAGGGCAGGTGAACCCTACCCAATGCTTTGCTTCAGTCCACTTCTCTCTGGATGGACTAGTTACCTATCAAAATTCTATTCTTCCTTTTTTTTTTTTTTCCTTATACTTGTCTGGGAACATGATTATCCTAACATAAGCTACATTTTCTGGCCTCTGATGATTGCAGCTAGGTGAGTCCAAGAGACCACATGTTTTCCAGTGGGATGTGAATTGAAAATACACAGCCTCTGTGTCATTTACTTAAAAGGAAATTGCTTGTACTACTATCCGATTTTTAACTTCCATCCCATGGGCTGGAATAAAGAAGTGACTATGACCCAGCTGTAGCAGATGGCAACATGTTAGATGCTTGAGAGTAAAGATGAAGAAAAGTGAGGCCTGGATTACCTCCTGCAGCAGAGCTGTGCCACCAGCCAGAATTTCCTATCCACTGCTAGTCTGGACTTGAGAAAAAATAATGATCTTTCCGACTTTACTATTTGGGATCAATCTGCTACAGAGGCTTAGCCTGTAACCTGACTGTTGGTGTATGCCTCCCACAGGGGCAATGCATTTGCCATAGCTATAGAGAGAACACTAGTACTGGAGTGGGGCAGTGACTCCCCTGTTCTTCCACAGCTGGTATGCCTAGAAGAGCAGTCCTCATGGAACTCAGGGAGTACTGAGCAAGGCCAAAACAGAGTATGAGATGATCCCTGGCATAAAACACAAACCAAACAACATAGACATGACTCAGCCATCAGACTGAATGAAACTGGAGCAGTAGGAATTATGTAAAGATACATAATGGAGCATGGAATGTAGCTCAGTCTTACTGGTTGAGGGTTGTCAGTCCTTCCTGAGGAGAGGCTAGAGAAGTTGAAACCTCTGTATATTCTTTCTAGTTCATGGGATCTATCAACTGTATGTATTTTTATTAATAATTGAATTTACTCATTCTTAATATTTTCATTATAAGCTACATGACTAAATTCGTTAAAGAATTCCTCAAGAATCACAGTATATAGATACTTATTCAAGTGGGCCCCCTCTGATTTGAGGAACTGATAGTTAAACATCCACAGCAGATGAAATTAACATCAATATGTATCCCCATTCCCCAGAGGAGTGCTAGGTCCAAGTATTATGGGCCAATGGAATGAAGTGATCACTACATTCTCTATAGAAAGAATCTTTTCCCTTAGTGCCTGACTTTTATCCTCCATACTGAAGTTTCATAGAAAAGCCATTTTCTCCACAGTTTGGGGCAGGAGTGGGTAGTACTTTTAGTCTGAACTCTATTTACTGACTTGGAGAATCTGCATTTTTTCCCTTGATTCCTTTTTCTTTGCTATGTTTTTTCCATTCATTTCAGCTATGTGTTTTTGAAGCACTTAAATCATAGGCCAAAAGTGATGATTAATCCTGATTAGTTATTCGATTTTATACATTTTGAAATGTAAAACAAAGAATTAAAAATATTTTATTCTACCAGTTTTTATACTGATATGGCAGTCCTAGATTCCTACATAGCAGCATATAAATTATGATAACAATTATGATGCTCCCTCCCCACTACACCCCACCAATGTTATGGGAATAGCTATGCATTTGACAATTGATATTGCTTCTATAGGTACTAAGGTTTCAACTATAATCCTTACTGGCATGTCCATATGTTAGTAGCCATTTTAGAAAATATTAACTTTTTGGATTTTTTGTATGTTTGTTTTGTTTTTGGAGACAGGATCTCCCTGTAGCCCAACTAGCCTGGAACTCCCTATGTATACCAGGCTGGTCTCAAAGTTACAGAGATCTGCCCGCCTCTGCCTCCCAAGTATTAGGATTAAAGTCATGTGCCACCATACCCAGAAATATTACCATTCTCAATGCTTTGTTTAAAATGCTGAGGTTAATATGTATGTTATAGTTTAACAAAATGAATAGTGAATTTAGAGTTAAATACAGACATTAACTTTGTCTGGTTTTAATGTCCTAAGCACACATACTCTGTTCCAGTTGCTATATTACACAGTGAAAATAAATGAAGTACATTCCCCTCCTTATTATCTGACGTCATGTTATAACCACTAATGGGTAGTGTGGGAAAAGCCAGTTGTTTCTCAAGGTAGGCTTTCCTTTTCTGCATGCTCTGGGTACACCAATAGTTAATACCTAGCAAGTTATATTGGCTGAGTTCCTTCTTCCATTAGATAGCTCAACTGAAGCTTGATGTTTATTGTGGAAATTGTCTTGATTTCTTTAGATGAGATGAGCATCCAAGGAGTTTGGAAATGTGTTTTAATTAAGATTCTGCTAAATTTTACCAGACACCTACTTGGAAAACAAAGCAACTGAATAATTAACTCTGATGAGAGCAGATGCTGGTCTAACGACAACCTGTTACTGTTCAAGTGCATCATTAGTTGCTTTACTGTGCTCCTTTAATATGTCCAGAGCTCTTCTCGGTTAATGAATGCATTGGTAGCTGTGTACTTAAAATAGTTTCTCATTCTGAATTGTAGTAAGGATATTTCTAACATCTGCAAAATTCTTCATTTAAATAGTCCAGTCCCTACTCATCAACCCCCACTCTTCATCTACTTGGCATGCGCTTGAAACCAAACATTTCTTTAGTCTTCCTTGTGGGATTATTTTAGCCATACATCAAGTGAAGCTTACAAATTGATGAGAATCTAATGATGCATTTATTTACAGATGTGCATATAATTTCCCTGTTAAGTTGTTAAGGGTAGAATGAGTTTAAAGATGCTCCCTCCTCACTGTACCCCACCAGTGTTATGGGAATAGCTATGCTTTTGACAAAATAAAGAGAAATGGCTTCATGTTGGAATTGTTAGAAGTTCTCTTCAAAAGAGTAAAAGAGCAAATTGTTTCTTTTTAATGATCCAGCAACACTTTGCTGTGACTTTATTTCTAAAAATTAAACTTATTATGTGATAGTTACATAAATATATATTATGTATTCTGGTCATACTTAGCACAATACTCACTCTTATCCCCTGCAACAAACTCCCCCTACTCCTAACAAATCTCTCTCTCTCTCTCTCTCTCTCTCTCTCTCTCTCTCTCTCTCTCTCTCTCTCATCTGTCATATCTTTTAGTGTTGTGTCCCACTGAGTTTAACCCGTACCAGCATGAATTGTTTTTATATTAAAATGCTAGGCTTACAGTTTACAACTTAGGCAAGGCACAAGACAACCTGACATACAGTATCAGTTCTCAAACTGGTGTAAATTAAGTTCAGTTTCTCTGTTCAGAGCAACACATTCATATCCTTATCTTAAAAAGTTTAAATATTTTAGGGAAATTCACGAATGATTGAAGGATGAAGATAAAGAAGGGCATCTTCTCAGAAATGTTCTCATATGAAAAAAGGCAATGGAGCCAAGAATACTTGTGATAAGGAGTGATTTATGCATACTGTGTTGTTGTATGAAGGTTCATGTATGATACTTTCTTTACGTGTGTAAGGGTATTCTTTTACTTGTGTGAGACTACTTCTTTACATGTATGAGGCTATTCCTTTACATCCATGAGGCTATTCCTTTGCAGTTGGTCAAATACCATTTGGGGGTAGAATACTACAGAATAGAACTTGTGGGATTTTTCTTGCTCTTCTGTCTAACTTCCACTGTCTTCATCAAATGGAATTTCAGTCTTTAAGTAGTCTCTGAGTAAAAAAGATTTGTCCATAAAAAAAGCTATCCATGGCCAAACACCAGCGTTTATCACATCATATGTAAAATGTGACTGTTACTGTGATAAACAAGATTTCAAAATATTTCCTCATCTTTCTCTGTTGGGAGCAGTGCGAACTGAAGCATGTCAATCATTTCAGAAAGTGTGCTTCAGAATACTTTTATTCATTCAGAATTATATACTACTTTCTTTTACGCATTAAAAATTCTGATTAATAGCCAAAAGCCAATTTAATACAGGTGATGTAGAAAAATCCATGTATCTGGTTTTGTCCCCAACCCATCCCAAAACAAAGCCACGCTTTGAATCTCACAGTAAAATGGCCTCAGATGCTGCCCTTGCTTCCTGTGGAGTAGCAGTCCTTCCCCCCCCAGGATGTGGACACAGCTCAGCTTAGAAGTCTGCAACTCAAATGCTCTCACTTCATGAGGCGCCATCATACACTCCAAGTCCACCCTTTCATTCATAGGGTTCTATTGTTAATTTTTTCCTAATGAAAATGTTCAAGTAGATTGTATAGTGTTTGCTTCTTCATCAAACAATTGCTGATCTGTAACATGCTGTAGAATAGGGAATAATTCCTTAGCCTCAAAGAAGGATGTGTAGGAAAATTGTAGGACACCGAAGAAGAGCATGCATGGGTCATTCCTTTCCCTCCACGTGTATTTCTCTTACCTCTTGCCTTTGGTTAGATTAGAATATTAAAGGCAATCAAAAGTTCTTGTTTCATGAGTAAGTGACTCAACGACAGTTTCTATATTTGTCATTGGGCTCCTTTGAGAAATCTCTTACTCTTTTGGAATTTTATTCCTTTTCTTTCCATATCTCCTCTGTA
The DNA here is from genome assembly GCF_000622305.1 of Nannospalax galili. Classification (NCBI taxonomy): domain Eukaryota; kingdom Metazoa; phylum Chordata; class Mammalia; order Rodentia; family Spalacidae; genus Nannospalax; species Nannospalax galili. Next base: position 2,748,749 of record NW_008329141.1, on the reverse strand, counting down.
CACACCTCATAAACATGGGTTCACAGCAGAACACTGTCGTGTCTCATAAAAAGAGAGGCTTAGTCACTCTCTAGGCTCTAACAAGTTATATATCTGAGGAGGTTTCCTGATCTCCTTAATGTTTTCCTTGCACAATATTCCCTGAAGAAAGCACTCCTGTGCTCTGATTTCTTGATGCAAGGCCAGACAGCATGGCACCTAAAAACATAAATACTTGGTTTGAGTCTTTTTAAAAAGTTTTACTAATTCTTTGGTAATTTTGTAATCAATGAAATGTATTTCAAGCTCTCTAACTTCTCCAATTCCTCCTGGAGCCCCTATTTCCTATCCCCTTCCAAACTTCATCTCCTCCCCTCCTTTTTCTCTTCCACTTCATCATCCTGCTCCTATTCCTCATCTTTCTCCTCCTCTTCCCCTTCCCCTTTCCCTTCCCCTTCTTCCCCTTCTTCCCCTTCTTCCTCTCCTCCTCCTCCCTCTCTTCCTCCTTTTCCTCCTCATCCTTCTCCCTCCTCTTCTTCTTTTTCTTCTTCTCTCTTCTTCTCCCAAACCCTGAGTCCAGTCCCTGCTGCCCATGTGTTTAGAGCATTATCCACCGGAGCATGGGCAATCTACCACTGGGCAGCACTACTGAAGAAAATTAAATCTCTCTCCTCTAGGGCCATCAAGCACCAGTAGCCCCTCAGCTAGGGGATACGGCAATGAATCTCAGCCTGTGCTCTTCTGACATGATGTCATCTTCCACACATTATTCTCCCCCCTCTGTAAATTAAACTATTTGCTCTACCCAACAGCACCATGGGTGTGTGCAGATGCTGGAGATACCCTCACACAATGGAACCTTCACATGATGGGACTCAGGGTTTACTTCTGTTTTCCAACTTTTCAAAAACAGGGTGATAAATCTACTGTTGCTGATGCATGACTTACAATCAATTTCCTATAGCTTAATTACATTCTATACTCGTTTAGACAATTTTCTTTCTTCTTTTGAGACTTCAGGTAACTAAGGAATGGAAGCTAGAACTCAAGTTTCAGGTGATTACCTTCTGGAAGTTGTGGGGAGTCAATGCAATCACAGAAAAGCCCTGATGCTTGGTCTTCTGGGCTCTTTTGGCTCCAGAAAAGTCAGATTGCAAAGAGTGACTGCCTAGTACTCAGAAACTGGGGGTCTATAGTTAATTCAAACATTTACTTTCATGAAATTTTGGGAAAATTATCTGATCCATGGAAACATTAATTTATAAAATAGGGACAATCACACTTATTACAACTACCTTTGAGAATGATCCATGTACATGGTTTACTTATTGCAACACCCTTCCCACACCAAACATCATCATCATCAAATCATTGAGGAAGAAAGAAAGATTAGTCAGTTTGTCTACAACTGCACAGGAAAAAAATAGTAAAAAAAATTATCCAGTGAAAGCTATGAGAAAGAAGTAAGGAGAACTGAACTATGACTAATCAATTTATAATTGTTTATGGTGCTGAATACGACTTCAGTATAATTTAATCTAGTTAATTAATATTTTTAGACAGGGTCTCCCTGTAGCCACAGCTGTCCTGGATTTCACTATGTACACCAGGTTGGCCTCAATTTCACAGAGATCTGCTTGCTTGCCTCTACCTCCTGAGTGCTGGGCTTAAAGGTATGCACTGCCATGCCTGGCTCAGGATCCTCTTTAAATATGCTTTACATATTGTACAATTCTAATATGTAAAGAAAATGTTGAAGAAATATTTGAGGTTATAAATGTAAGAGATTCTGAATAATTATTTCTATTTGATGAAGCTCTTCTTTGTTCTCAACCATAAAATTTCTCTCTCTTTTGGATTTGGCATTTTCTTACTATGTATAAATAAATGGCTTAGAGAAAATACCCCTTTAGAGTTTTCTCTGGAAACAATCAAATGGCAATTTGGGGGACAGAGCAAGTAGCCTGACCTGTCACTTAATTTTAGCTGCACAGTTTGACGTAATAAGAAAGAGAAAGAGAGTGAGAGCGAGAGCAATAGAGAGCAGGGGAGGGGAGGGAACGGGAGGGAGAGAGAGAGAGAGAGAGAGAGAGAGAGAGAGAGAGAGAGAACCCATTGATGGATGGAGCAGCAGAGTCCATGGAATTGGTAGACAGAATTCAGAGTCATGTGCTCCACAGAAATCACTAATAGTTTGCTTAATGCAAAGTAAGTCGGTTCCCTCCCTTGGTATTTGCAACTTCAGCGGCTCATGTGCAGTCTGATGAATGGTCTTGAGCAGCTGTTTAGCAGGGCCATTTCATAGATGTGATCAAGGCAGAAGCCTGGGCTCTGGCTCAAAGTCTAGCACTTGGGGAATGATGCTTTTTGGTTTATACTTTGAAAACATTAACAATTTTATTTTGGAATTTGCTTCTTGTAAGAAAGTTAGATGGAGGAATCCACCTAAGGGATTGTACCTTCCCTCCTTGTCATAAGGGGTCCTGAACATCAAAGAGGGCAAGAAATCCCATGTTCTGCTGGCATTTGGGCTTCTAGAAGCAGTACAGTGTTTCATAGTAAACTGTTGGTGTCCTATGAACTATTCCTGTCTCAAGTGTGTTACAGCATAAAGACCACAATTCCATGGGGTCTACCAGGGTGGAAATAGAGGACCACGGACAGGGGAGGTTGGCTTCCCACTTTGACTAGTTTGTTATTTTTCTTCCTGATCTACACAAGTTAGCACTCTGGTCTCCTCTTTAGCAATTTCGGAGCTAAGATCTAAACTCTTCAAACACAGTAATAGTGACATAATACTTTGTCAGTGCAATGCCAAGTAAGTGTGTAATGACCTAGTGTCTATGGAGTCTTAAACACTCAAGAAATCATCAAATAAGAAAAGTCACACAGGAATTGAATCTCTACCCCTAGTCGTTCTCAGCAAATGCTACTTGGTTTGAGTTGAATAGTTGTTCTAACTTTGAACTCCCTAAAGAGGCATCATGGTGGAATAGTGGGGTGTCCTAATAGTGGGGTGACCAGAGGACCTTTTTCTTTAAATCACTGTTAATAGTAACAAGAAGAAAAAAATATGTTGACTATCTAAAAACATTCACTTCATCTAACAATATTTATTCTTTGGAGTATAGTTAAGTGAAGAACTTTAAAAAGTAACCCTGGACAGGTAATGAGGGTCAGGTCTTAGCCAAGAATTATTCTCTTGTGAGTGTGTGTGTGTGTGTGTGTGTGTGTGTGTGACTGTCCTGTAGCTCAGTAAGTAGGTGAGGGTGCACTGAGAATGCACCAGAAGTACGTCCTATTTTTCCCAGCACATGGTAGATAACAAAATAAACTAGTGCTGAAATGGAAAGTCCTGCTTTCTTTGCCATTCTTATCTAGTTACAGAAGATGAAGTGACCAACAGGAAGAAAAAGTATCAGCTCAGACTTTTGCTGCTTTAATTTTTGAGAATTCATATATGTGTATTGTACTTGCATTATTTCCACCCCTCCTGCTCCCCCTCCAGCTCCTCCCATGTCTACCCCCAACTCTTTCACAATTGCTTTCCCTCTTTATTATTGTTGCATATACATACATTTATAAATAAACGCATTGCACACACACAAACACACACACACACAAATATGTTGAGTTCATTTAGTGGTGTGCTTGTGTCTTGTGTACCTGTGTTTAGGGCTGCCCATTTAGGATTAGATAACCTCTCAAGAAGTTAGTCCTCAGAGGACACTGGTCCTCAATTATGTATAATTCTTCCCTATTCTAAGAAAATAAATGCAATTTCTAGTAATTCAACAGAAAATTAATGCTTACTGTAGACAATGGTATCTTTCTTTGTGTATGTGTACATGTTCTTTGGTGTATGTTAACATGTATGCAGGTGTGTGTGCATGCATGTGGAGGCTCAAGGCGAATGCTATAACTTCCTCAGTCTCTCTATTGTATATATTGTTTTTAGACAGTGTCTCTTATCGAACCAGGAGCACATCTATTTGGCTAGACTGACTGACCAGCAAGACCTAGGATTCACCTGACCCCACCAGCCTGCCCAGTGCTGGAGTTAGACACATGAGACAACACATGGGTTTTGCATGGCTGCTGGGCATCTGAACTCAGGTCCTCATGTTTTTACTACAAGCAGCACATCAACTGCACCACCTTCCCATTAGATAGTTATTCTTAAAATAGAGCTTCAGTGGATTGATAATAGATTGTAACTGACAGAAACCTTAAAGATTCTAGTTCTGTGTACTAAATTTACAGAGGAGAGAGGTGGGGGCTTACTTCTGATTATAGAAACTTAAGGACAGAGAATTGAAAACTCACATTATGAATGCTGTGATCTCTTACTCAGTGTACAATGTGCTTTTAGGACCTGGAGCGTAAGTAAACTGCTTTAAATCCTAAAAATGACTTATAGCTGTTACATTTTTAGTTTGTAGTCTATTTTTGTCATGGCTATGGTTGCTGTGATATGATCCTTGGTTAAAAATGTAAAACTCTAGTCATTGCAGCCTTCCTCTGCAAAAACATAATCTATGTTGTGATACTCCATTTCATGACAGTTTCTAGAACTCCTAAACAAAAGTGGGGACAGCTTGTATCATCAGAATAGTTCCATTTCTGCAGCAGATCTTTCTTGTTGCACATATATGAGGTACTGATATATAATATGGCCAATGCTGTGTTAGGGTTATTCATGCAGAGCAGTATGTGATTAATACTTTCATTTGACTAGGCTATGCTATACATCAAGACCAGAATCCTACAACTGATCCAAATGCAGAGAATAAGAGACTACAGAGTGCTTATCTCTGAATATGACACCTATATCATACTTCTGCCACCCAAGCTCAGGGACCATTGTGGAGGAGGGGACAGAAAGATTGTAAAAGTTGGAGGTGGTGGATGATGACAAGGAAACAGTATTCTAGACAGCTGAGAAATTACTCATATAACTTACAGCAATGGTAATAGCATACACAAGACTTAAGTCAGACAAAATCCCATCTTTGAAATAGGGAAGTGGGTTAAATGCCCCAATGTTAGCTGTAGGCAACCATTAACTACTGAGGGGGAGGAGAGAGAGAGAGAGAGAGAGAGAGAGAGAGAGAGAGAGGAGAGATTTCTTTAAAGGTATGACACTAGATAAATCAACCAGTGAATGGATGCACACTGAAGGACATTTAGGAGCACAAACTTGACTCCATAGGCCTTAATATATATGACAGAGTACATGAAATCCAGAGTAGGGGAGGCAATAAGAGCGGTGCAGTTAGGGGAGGGGGTCTAAATATGATCAAAATATATTGTATGAAATTCATAAAAATTCAATAAAAATATGTCTTTCCAAAGGAAAAATGGAGAGAAGACAGGTGAAAACAAATTTTGCAATATATCTGTGCTGGTGAGTGTACTTAAACCAAATAAATAATATATTAGGTATGACAAAAGAAGGCTCTAAAAATCATTAACCTGATTCTCACTTTGTTCTTTCCTCTTACAAATCTCGAGGTCCAGGGCTGCTACGGACTCCAAAGTGAATGCTGTCAATAAAGGAAAGGAAGAAAAATGATAACGAAACTCATTATTTTAAAGATGGCTAAAATAAATAAACATTCATTTACTTCTTTTAGACCACTCAATTGGAATATTTCCTTTTGTTAAAGCAGAGCATTTTGAAAGTAGTTTTATTATCTGACCTCATGTGAAGGGGATCAAATATATCCTCCATTTGATAAAGTTGTGTGGAAGTTGAGCTGAACTAAATTATACTTCTTGGTATTCCTCCTAATTCCCCACAAATTCTTAAAATACGGTGATCTATTATAACCTTCCATTTTCTATAGATGCTAGTTGCAGGAGGAAAAATAAAAAGACTTATACAGATACAGAAACTCAAAAAAGCCAGCCACTCTCTTGTTTTTATACAGAAACCAGCATACTGACATTTTAATGATGCTGGGATACTGCCATAGTGCGAAATTTTGTATACAGAACATTTCCAAAGCAAGTGGGGATAAGCAGGCACCAGTGGTAATTGATGAGGGTCTATATAAGGCAGGTACCACACTGGATCTGACACCTCCAGTCACCTTTCCATCTTAGAAAATAGAGAAGGCCTTTAAATTTATGGGATGCACAGCTGAATGTTGTTTCTTTTATGGAGCCCTCTTTGGGTTTGATTAATTAGTAATTGGGGCGAGAGCTATGCACTTCAGTGACTCTTGCTGCCTTGATTGTAAACCGCAATCTGGTGTGAAATCTCAGCAGGTCACATTGCTGGTTTTGCTGTACCCCAGTGACACAACTGATTAAATATGTGTAAACAGTATCATTATGAAAATATTTTTGTTATAGGCATGAGGAATTAACACATTTTTATTTTGGATGGAAATTAAAATTATTTGTAGGAGCTTGGTATGTTTTCATCAATTGTCAGTCATCCCAACAGAGCATGTAGAGAAGTAACTATTTTAATTTTCATAAAGGAAAAAAAAGACTCTCAGACAGAGGGCTTTTAAAACTGAGAATTATTATAATTATGTCATTCATAATGCAGATAGCTACACTACAGGCAAGTCTTATGTCACTTAATAGTTAATTAGGCAAGTAAACAGAAATTTGGGAATTACTCCACATCATGTCTTTACAATGGGACAGCTTTCAGTGAATAGACATGTTTTAATATATGTCTACACGTGCCAGCATTCATATGTGCACACACCCCCTCACACCTCCACATATATACACACACACATACACCACTACACTCACATTTTAAAAAATATTTTACATTTCTGATGTTAACTTTAACAGAACTTTAAATGAGTCAGTTGCCTCTGGACTAGTGCAGGAGGCACATCCTGTAGCCACAGGATGGTTATCCAAACATCCCAGGGACTAGGTAGGGGATTCAGTGCAAGATAATTTTAGACTATCAGAGGACCTTGTTTATGCTTGATTCTTTAAAAAAATATTTATTAGTTTATGTGTATGAGTGTATTGCTTGCATGTATGTAAGTGTACCTGTGTTATGCAATGCTTGCAGAGGTCAGACGAGGGTGTCAGATCCCCTGGAATTGGAGTTAGGATGGTGGTTACTACCATGTACATGCCAGGTCCTCTGCAAGAGCAGTTGGTGCTCTTAACTGCTGAGTCAGCCCTCTAGCCCCAATTATGCTTGATTCTTAGGCAAACACTTTTTACACTTTGTTGTCTGACTACTGGCAGCTATGTAGTAATGTTAGGCAAATGTGTAATTTTCCAGGATTGTAAACCACAAAATCTATAATGTTCCTATGCTTAAAAGTTTGTCTTACATTTTATTATTTATTTATTTATTTATTTATTTATTTGTTCATTCATTCATTCATTCATTCATTCATTCATTCATTGTGTGTGCACATGCTCATGTAGCACGGTGCAGGTATGGAGGTCAGGGGAAAACCTGGGGAAGTTTTCTCTCCTTCTATCATGTGAAGTTCAGAGATTAAATGCTTTGCCAGTTTGGTGGCAGTTGCCTTTACCCACTGAGCAATCTCATTGGCCCATGTTCCTACTTTTTTATCTGGATAACTGTTACTTTAAGTGGTATAACAATTGTATTTGAAAATCCTCAATGGGACCTGATACCCCCTCTGTTTGCTGAGCCTAGTAAGTCACCCAGGTCAGGTAGATGCTCATCTATTTGCTTTATTTCACAGAACACTTATTGGGAAAGGCTTAAACGAACATTAATCAAGTGTGCCTACTAAGATACTGAAACTTGAATGACAGATAATCTACTTGCTAGTAGCAAAAGCTTAGATAAAAGAAAAATGACTTTTACTTTTATGAGCACACAAAAATCATTATTGAAATATCAAGGTATAAAAGATAGAGCTAACCAATCAGCAAATTTGCCATGTGCCAACTTCCAGATTTAAACAAAGAATTGGCTGCATACATTTCAAAAGACTGCCTTTGTATTACATAGGTCGAAGACAAAGAAAACACAGAATTGCCTTTGAAGAATAGAACTCACTCTACCCTTAAATGTCACACATATGTCCTAAGTGCTCTGCTAGGGTAGGAGGTGCACTCCATGTAAAGCACTGGCTATGGAGTTTCGGCCACAGTAGCACCTTCAGAATGGTGGGAATTCCTGATGTTCTTTGGGGAACTTGGTCCAGTCTGATAAGTAAACTTCATTAGGTTTTCCAAAGCTTTCTGGGAATATGGCAGTTTAGAGAAGTCTACTATACGCTAATAACTCTCCCTTACTACACAATATCTCATTCACCACTTCAGCATTTGTCGTGCATGCAGGATGCTAGAGATCTGTGGATTCCATGACTTGAGGAACATTTTTTGTATATCCCTCTAACAGCAAAGGCCAAAGATGTTTATAAAGATCAAAAATGATGGACAGGGCAGGAAATAAAATGATACTGCTATTACGAATCACCAATCTAATGTACAGCACAAAGTCAAAAGTGAGAAAAAACAAATTCAGGAAGGATCAAGTGTAAAATTAAGTCTTTTGAACAGGTATGAACATGAAGAGAATGTGTGAATCATTTCTTCCTGAACATAAACAAAATTGGAGTGATTATACCTGTTTATCAAATATGTTTGCATAGTCTAACACTATTTGTATGTGACAGAAATAAAGTTATGTTAATGAAATTTAACTCATTAAAGGCTTTCAGAAGGAACATTTTATAAAGTATGAAAAATAACTTTTGGGGCTGCAGAGATGGCTCAGTGGTTAAGAACACTGGTTGTTCTTGCAGAAGATCCAGGTTCAAATCCCAGCTAACAACTGTCCATAACTCCAGTCTCAGGGGATCTGACAGCCTCTTCTGTCCTCCGCAGGCATTGCACGACATGGTACACTAACCTACATGTAGGTGATACATGCATACACATAAAATAAAAATAATAAATAAAATATTAAAAAAAATAACTTTTGAGAAGCAAGGTAATTAATTTTTATTGGTCTATGAATAAAATAAAAATATTGTTTTAGAAAAATAAAGCTAACACTCTTTACCAGTAAATATTTTCAAAGTAGTTTTTAGAACAGAGTGTGATGAATGGCTAGAACACACGTGCAAACACCGACAGACAGACATACATACCCACAGACAGACACACACACACATGCACATTTGCATGCACACAGCTATAAGCAAAGGCACTATATATTTTCCTCTTTTCCTAAACAGATCTTGTGGGATAAAATAAGGAAAAGTCATTCATCAGATTTCTGTATGAAATATTATTTTTAATATACAAATTTCAGAAAAGTCAGCAAAGTATAAAAGTTACTTATGCCTCCAATTCCCACAAGTGAACACTACCCACTACTTAGGTCTTCTATGCATGGTCAGATCTAAGGGAAAAGTAGGTTGGTTTAGGAAGAACTGTGTACAGATCTTTAATAATCAAAGTTATTTCATGAATAAATGAACTTTTTTTCACGATTTACATATCTTTTATATATCCTTGCTTGACAAAATATAATACGAATAGACAGGAACGTATTATTACAATGAAAGTTTATTATGACTTTGGGATGTGAAATCTTAAAAAATGCTTCAATCCTATAAATGTCAAAACTATCAAGGCTGTAAGTCAAATGCAGAAAGGCAGTGGGCACAGAGAACTGAGAAGGAAGCCCTCTTGTTTATGTCTTCATCATGATAGTACATATTACATGGTTCACATGAAGTCCAGAGTGATCTCCAAACAAAGATATTAGTAGTAAACTCTCAGGAGTTGGCCAGTACAAAGACAGGTTTGAATATGATAAAAATCAATTAGCTACTTGCATTCATGGAAACTAACAGGTTTATAAATATTTACTTAGGGTAAAATTTAGAAATAGGAAACAAGATTAGTGATCTAGAGCTTAGGAATGAAAAACAGGAATAGAGTGAATGTGTATCAAGAAGGATCCTGTAGTGAAGACAGGTTCTTTATCCCCCCGACTCTCTCCTCTCTGTCTTTCT
>NW_008329141.1:2723664-2738710 GCF_000622305.1 Nannospalax galili | reverse complement strand
AACAAAGATATTAGTAGTAAACTCTCAGGAGTTGGCCAGTACAAAGACAGGTTTGAATATGATAAAAATCAATTAGCTACTTGCATTCATGGAAACTAACAGGTTTATAAATATTTACTTAGGGTAAAATTTAGAAATAGGAAACAAGATTAGTGATCTAGAGCTTAGGAATGAAAAACAGGAATAGAGTGAATGTGTATCAAGAAGGATCCTGTAGTGAAGACAGGTTCTTTATCCCCCCCGACTCTCTCCTCTCTGTCTTTCTCTCCCTCTTGCTTTTCTAATCTCTCTCCATCTATCCTCCCTCTCTCTCTTCTCTCTCTCTACTCCCCTTCTGTGCTGGTTGTGAGACTACAGTATAATTTTATAAGGTGTTATTGTTGGTTATAACTGAGTAAAGGATGTTCTCTGTGATATTTCTTAAAACTGCATGCAAGTCTACAATGATTTTAAAGTACAAACTTAGGAAAAGTAAAATAGATTTTGTAGAAAACTCTAGAAATATAAATATACACAGATCTACTTGCATATGTATAGATAATGCGTAAATTCAGGACTATACATTTTTATTTCAGTTATATTTATGCATGTATCAAATTTTATTCTTGTATATAGTTTGCTTTGGTATTCTATTTAATTCAAAGTTTATGTATCATATCTTCAGGGCAGAAATATGAGTAGTTTCATGGAAACGTGGTAGAATGTAAAGCCTAGGGTATAGGCATGGGGGTTGCCTGTGAGAGTTACCCCTATTGATCATAAACCATATGAGTTTGGACAAATCATCCAATCACTTTATGCTTCAATTTGTCTATCTCTTAAAATGATAATCATGGGCATCTCTTAGTACTGTTTCAACAATTAGACAAATTCATACAATGAAAACAGAACCTAGCACATAATGAAAGCTATGAGATGATAGTGATAATGTCTTCTATACATCTGCATTTAAATAATTCCTGTCATTTCTGGTAGGCAGCATCAGGTACCTTGTTTTAGGTGGCTTAACAGTATTAAGAATCATGGCCAGGTATAGTGATGCACACGTGTAATTCAAGCACTTAGGAGGCAAAGGCAGGTGGATCTCTGTGAGACTGAGGCCAGCCTGGCCTACACGGTGAGTTCCAGGCCAGCTGGGGATACAGAAATACCCTATCTCAAAAAAAGAAATCATGTCCAAGCTCACAGAACTTGTAATATTTTGTAATGTTTGGAAGGATTTTACTCTGATATTCTACTATAACTTTTCTAGATACTCCAATGTTTTATTTTGTTATACTTGTAAGAATCTGATTGTCTGATTGTCTGATTCTGTATGCCAAAAATGTGATTTAGAGATGACACCAGAAATGATAGGTAAAAACAATGGGTTTTTCTATGACTTCCCTGGACAAAGAAGGACACCCATGTATTGGTATTTTAGTCATTTGGCTTTTTTTAAAATTTCAATCCTGGAAAAAAAATGAAGGACCGAAGAGGTGTATAAAAACAAAAGACATTCCTGTCTTTCAACCCAAAGTTCATTCTCAAAACTTAAGAAAAGTTGAGGTTTTTAATAAAGGGTGAAAATTCAGGTCAAATTTTATTTTAAATAAAATGAAAGCCCTCATTTGAAGCAATCTAGTAGTTAGAATGTGGCAGGTTTTGGTTTTAGTTAGTCTGTAGGGGGGAATAACTAGAATTAATATTCTGAATGAAATTAATCTTTTGATAGCTTTAGTATAGCTACTAAAACAGGAATAGCCTGGACATGAATGATCATTTGTTAAAACGATTGTCATATCAAGTAGAGAAAAAAACTTGCGTTGGGTTGTCTACATGGGAGTGGGATGTGTTTTGTGTATGTTTGCCAAGCATATTTGAGTGTGAAAATTCATTGCCAATTTCAAAGTTTAAATCACTCATCAAAATGCAAGACAGTGTAGATAGTTATTAGAACACCAACTGTGAGCCTCCACATCTTCAGTTCACATTATTATGATTTAAAGATGATGACCTTGGGCCTTAGTTTCTTCATTTGTCAGACTGAAACCATGACAACAGTAGCTGCCTCATAAAGTGGTTTAGTGCTATAGAGGATGTATGCGAAGCACCTAGACTATTGCATGGTTTATAAATAAAGTTTATTAAAGTTCAATAAATTTAGCTGCACCAATTACATAATAAATGAAGAACTCATGCTGCATTGTAGCTTTACTAATTTGCCAGATAGAAATATAATTTGACATAAATATTTCCTGAATATTAATAATCAAAGCAGAAATACATATGCAAAGAAATGGAAGAATAACTACTAAGCAGTGGAAGAGAGACTTTAAGTGAATCACTCAGAAAAGTATTTGACTGCAAGCATCAAGCCAGACAGCTGAAGTGACTTTCTTTTAAACAGGAACTGGAGGAGATGGTTGACAGTGGTGGAATGCTGACTAGAGTCAATGCTTGGGGCTCTCTTGAGATTTTCCTAAAGGTTGCAAACCATCACATCCTCTCTCTTAAGCCGGGAAGAAATTAGGAAAAGGAGTATATTTCTTTTGGAAATTTAAAGCTTACAGGAAACTACACTCTCAGGAATAACCAGGAATGATAAAATATCCATAAAATTATAATTAATATTTTTATTTATTACAGGCATATTGCCACATTTGACTGAAAGGTAACTTAGAATGGCAGCTCTCAGGATCACCATCAGAAGATGTAATAAAAGAGAAGGCAGGTGTTAGTTAGATGAGGATGTCAGGAGGCGAAGGGAGGAAGAAGATATGCTCGAGTTAAAAAAAAAATACTAATGCTGAAGTAATTTAAATGTGTATATCAAAGTAGATGATATGTAACCAAAATTCATGAGAAGAACTTTATGTTAAAAATATTTATTATCAAGCATAAAATAAAAGGAAAAGAAAAGAAATGAATCTGGCTAGAGTAACTAGGAAAAACAGGAACAAAATATCTGGAAAGGAAAACCTAGAAATATTCTCAATTCAACTTAAGAAGTCTACACAGTTATAAATAATAAAGCTGACTTTATTAACACAGTAAAATTTTGTATTAATTCGTTTAACCAACATAAATATATAGATAACCAAATATTACTAAAATTATAGTGAAACTTGAATACATTAGTCACCATAAAGAATGCTGAAAAATTACAAAGAAAGTATTCTTTGATTTGCTCTGAGTTTCCCTAGAGAGCTTTAAAAAAACCCCAAGAAGCAAGAACATTCTCAAACTTCAAGTGTTTAGAAGGAAAATGGAGGTTTTCACTATTGTATATATAGATGTCTTGCTATTTGCAGAAAAGACAAGACAAATAATAGATTAAGAATAAGAAAAAGGAAAAATAAGACAACTACAGATTCAACTCATGTGTGTAAACTCATGCATGCCGGAGGGTCACATAGAGTTTGGCCGTTTGTTCAAAGGCAGCTCATGCATCTAGGACCAAATGAAGGAGAAAGCGCAAGTTCCTCTTTTTAGTTTATTATGGTACTTGAGGATATTGAAACAAATCTATTTTTGAGTTACTTTTATTGCACTGAAAATATGAGTATGTTTTTAATAAGATAAAAAGTACCTTATAGGGGACCAATAGTCACCATTATATATGTTGCTACAACGCTAAAAATAATGTGTGGACTTAGGTAAAGAATGACACAAATATATGCAAACATCATTTCAAAGAAAACATTTTTACTGAACTTTTGTGCATTTCATACAATACTTCTTAATCAAATTTAGAACCCCCTCCCCTATCCACGCCCCTGTATACCAGACCTCATGCATTCTGTCATACATGTTAAGTCCTATGTAGTCAAGCATTTGTACCCAGATATCCCTCTGTGCAAGTTCATACACTGGAGTCTAGTCAGCCTATCTAGCCTATCTACTCTCCTTCACACAGCAGTAGCCAGTTGCCCATAGTTGCCCATTTCCCTCACTCTATGCTGCCTGCCGGGCAGGCCCTTGTCTGACTGAGGCCGCATGGATCTTGTGCCTGACAGCACCATTGCCATTGAAATCATTAACAATCCTTGTAAATATTGCAATGGAAAAATTAAATTATTTGGTTAGTCATTCAGATTACAAAGAGAACTAGCATAAAGCTGTTTTAATAAGTAGCATACAGTATCATAAATATAATGTTTGTGAACAGATTTTTAAAGGCAAGAGAGAGAACAAAAAGAAGGGAAAAGTAATTTACTTAAATAAATATAAAACTTCTGGGCCAGTCCATAAATTAATAATTGCCTTTAGGTAAAGTAATGGAAATTGATAACTTTAATAATTATAGAAAAAACAATTATATGCCTAGTAACACATCTGTTGATAAATATACAAGCTTTATCCAAACTAAACAATTTATTTTCCTAAAGAGATTTTTTAAAAGTACAGTTAAATAAAAACATACCTTTTATTTAGCTGGAAAATTTTGATAGTATAATGTATAAAATCTTCTAGAATTTGACCACAAATTGGTTTGTTCCTTTATTAAAGCTTAGAACATATTTGGAAATACCTCTGATATTTGTGGATTTCATCTCAGGAAAATTCTCTAAAAGAAATAAACATCAGTTGGAAGGAACTAACCCCAATGTACCTAAAAATTTCAGGAACAACCTATTCCCAAAATGTGTCATGTTAGGTTTGGATTTTCTTGTGAGATGATTTTATTATTTTCCACCTTGCACAGTAAACTGTAAGCCTCATAATGGCCAGAGCTATGTCTGGTTTGCTCATTGTGTCTACTATTAATATAAAGCCTTATGAATAACAGATCTGCAATGAAGATCTATGGAATACATAGTTGGATCATTCATGATTATTAAATTGTAACAAAATCTGCCTGATGTTACCATCACAATAGATGGCAAACCTGTAGAGAAAAATGAAAAATAAAAAAATTTATGTAGATATGTGTTTTTTAGGACACTCGAGAAAATCTAAAACAGTCTAAGAACTGACATCATTGTGGGTAAATGGATCATTCAGTAACAGGCATTGGGAAACCTGAGTAAAAATTATGAAATTAACTAAATTTAATTCATCAAATATTGTTGCAAAGTGAATTTCAGAAGACTTTCTCTCTCTGTGTCTCTGTCTCTCTCTCTGTCTCTGTCTCTCTCTCTCTCTCTCTCTCTCACACACACACACACATACATCTTTATAAAATAGATCCACTTAAGAATTTTTTCCTCCCTTTCCTAAATTAGGTATGGATAGATCTTTAAATCTAACGCAGCAAAAAATTAGCAATTTGGCCAACAATATAATGTTGGTGTAATTATTGAAATTATACAATAGAATGTTATACAAATTCCAAAATTTCATTTATATTCTACATGAAATATCACAATATACTAAACTATAATGTGCTTGATATTGATTTTATTGAACATATGTATATGAATAATTTTACATGTTAAAAATATGATTAGGCATATAATAAAATAGCAATAAAGGCTGTCCTTAAGCAATAGAACCAATAGGGTTTCAAATACTTTTAATTTCTTTATCTTGATCATCTTCATTTTAATTTTTTTCTGCAGATGGTTAACTATTACCACCAATAGCTCCAAAATATGTTGTGACAATTCTCTACACGATTCTTCAGCTATGTGAGTATAAAGAAAGGAAAACTATGGTAAGAGAAATGGGAAATAATTGTATTCACTTTAATTACAGTTCATATTATAGTTTAACACAAAATTTAACTGTGAGATCACAGGTATTCATCACAGCAAACTAATATAGTTATTGGTTTAAAATATAAAAGCACACAAATACTTATTCAAGAATACCTTAATTTGTGGTGAATTGCTAATATAAAATTTTATGTTGTATCTTCCATAGAGTAATAATGTATGAGAAATATCTTTAGAGCAATTTCCTGAAAAATACAAAATATTTCTCATATGTGTATGTAATATATGTATTATATATAACAAATATCATTGATATGAAATTAAAATGAAATTTATTCAGAGTATCTCAATAGAAGTCTAACTTGCCTGGGTGTTTCATTTCTCAAAATATAAATTTCCAATTAAATAGTCACACAAGCTGAATGTTTTTAATCAATTTTAAACTTCCTGAACAACACTTGAATGCTAAGATTCAATGTCACTGGAAAAATGGAATTTAGAAACAAGATGCCAGGTTTTCAGGTCCCGTGAATGATAGTGGTCTCATGTTGTGATCTTTAAAACCTGTATCATTTTCCATAAGACAGCCAATCCCATCTCTACATCAAGGTATCATTTTTATTAGTAAAGATTTTCAATATTATCAGGGACCAAAGACAACCAAGTAGCTACTCTTCATTGGGATGTGCACAGTGATAAACTGCTTCTATTAATAATGGCAAACATTTGTTGTATAAACATGTCAGAAGCCATGTTAAGTGCTTTGTGCGTATTGTCTCATTTAGTCTTCACATCCACCCAAGAAGTTGGGATATTTTTCTCTTTATTTCGCAGGTTGGAATGTAAGACTGTGCTTGAATCACAGTTAGCAAGGGCTGGCGCTCAGAGGGAACCCAGGTTGTCTGTCGACAGCACTTGAGGCCTGACAATTCTGCTATCCCGCTTCTTACAACCAGTTGTCTCCAACCTCCTGCCACCACCTTAGTTCAAGTCCTCATCACCTCTTGCCAGAGAGGATTCTGCGCCAGAGACACCCGTCATAGGTGTACTGCCAAAATTTGAAATGCAAATCAGTTTCACAAACATTATTTTTAGTTAGAAGATAGCATTTTTAAAAATTATTTTTGGGTCCAGAGAATGTTCTTTCAAATTTATGAGTTTCACATTTAAAAAATGTCATGGTTTTTATGTTTTTGTTTAATTCTAAGGGAAAGGGCAGGAAGAAGGAAATTACCATCTCTTGAGCCTCTAATATGTGCCAGGCAAGACTGCTTTGCCTGTGAATCTTCAAGATCTCTGTTAAGGGGGTTTGAAACTGACACCTTCAGATGGCCTCTTTGGGGCCCCAAACTGTGCACAGTATTTTCTCTTTGGAAGCTAATTTAGTGGAGGAGTAAGCATATATACTGACCGCCCTTTGAAATTTAGGCTATGAAGCCAGTAGACCATGTCCTTGGTTTTCATTGCCAATGTTCTTACACTGAGAAAGTAAAAAGCTAGAAACCTTCAGATTTCCAACAATTGCTTTTCAGTTTATAGGTTGTTTATGCATCTGGATATTAAGTGTGGTGAACCGGAGCAATGATGGAAGCAGTAAGAAAATACACTTCACCTTGAAGATCAAAACTTGATACTTTCTCCCCTGAAAAAGATATGATTTGCTTTGCTTGTGTTTTGTCAAGTTTGCTTGCTTGTCTGTGGAATTCCACAATCACTCCTTCTCTGTATCCTCTGTAGCATACATAAGCTGGTGGATGCACTCTGGTGCCCAACAAGGAGCAGAGGTTTGGTTTGAGAAGTTCTTAAATAATCTTTGGGTTTCAAAATTCAGAGAACAATTCAGAGTCAATAATTCCATCTTCCAACCACATCTCATATGACAACAATGACTCTGGTGACTGTAAATAGCTGCTGTCTGTTCCTGCCATAACCTCTTCCTTTGAAATTGCCAGTTTGGGGCAACCAAAATTAAAGATAGGTGAAGGGCAGATAGTAAACACAGATGGCTGATGCAGCCATGTCATAGAATGCCAGTCATTAATTTAGATGTTATGGATTTAGGATGCAATTTGGTGCTGCTCTTTAAATGGCTATTTAACCCAGGATTACATATCAAGCATTTTTTTTTCTTTTTTTCTTTTTTCCTTTTTTTTTTTTTTTTTCCTTTTTGGTCTTTTTGAGACAGGGTCTTCATGTAGCCACAGCTGGCCTGGACTTGCTATAGAGATCAGGCTGGCCTCAAACTCACAGAGATCCACCTGCCTCTGCTTAGGAGTCCTAGTGTGTGCCACCATGCCCAGGCATTTGTTTTATTTTCATTGGTCTTTGCTGAATAAGACACATGTAATGGGAAAAAAGATAGCCTATGACATTATTACACTTTTTTTTAATTTGGTGATGGTCATTTTGATTCATATTTAAAGATATTAAGTAGGAGGAAATTCCAAGTTTACTGTTTTGGACTATGAAAAAGTCATTCTTTTTCTGAACTGCAGCACAGCATTAAATATCTTATTGCCCTGGATTTTGATAGGGGCTTTCTCTCTCTCTCTCTCTCTCTCTCTCTCTCTCTCTCTCTCTCTCTCCACACACACACACACACACACACACACATACACACAGACACGCACACAGACAAACACACAAACACACAAATGGGGAAGATATTTTTCTTTTGATACTGTGACAATTTTTTCCACTTTGAGAATCCTCATGGCCCCATGTAAGGCTTTTGCCAGGCAATACAGAATGGGGGCCAGGAGTTGAGGAATTGATTGGCAGTGAGCATCCAGGGGGCAAGGGATATCAAATTAATTATTGATTAATTTACTATGTCTATTTAGTAAGTCAGTCAGTCTCCAGATACTTCTTTAGTCTTTAAAGAAGACAAATGTTCACAGTTTAAATATCCCTAAATATATAACAGATGAACAAGCGTGCTTTGGTGTGTAAATGCTGCATAGATTCAGAACCATCAAAAAGCCCCTCAAAAATGCTTTTCCATCTGCCGCTTCTAGCTACATGTCGCACATCCTGGCAGCGTACTTCACAGTGGTGTGAAAGATAGGTTCAAAGCCAACCTGGCAAAATCTATTTATCTTTTTTTCCCTCTCCAAAATGTGTTTCTTTGTGCAGCTAAACTAGCAAACATATATAGGAACAAGGTGCCAGGGCTAAGAGAGGCACTTGTCAGGCCTTAACCATTCAGGAGAAAACCTGCTTTGTATTATGAAACACTGATAGCAAATTGCATCTTTTTTTTTTTTAACAAAGTATGAATTAAAGAAGTGTTATGTTCTGTGTTCTCAGAAAAACTCGCTTGTGGGTGATGCTGGTGTCCAGTGTGACTGTGCAATATGCACAAACAACCTGTAGAAAGTGAGTGACAGTTTCCTTAGAAGAGTGTTCCTCAGCTTTCACTGAAGTAATTACATGCAACTTAGACAATTGACTCATGGGAGGAATATTCTGCTTTTTAAAATTGTTATTATTTATTTTTGTTGCATGTACATGTGTGCATATATTAATGTGTGTGTGTGGCAATGGATGGGTACGTGTGTGTGTGTGTGTGTGTGTGTGTTGAGTGTGCCTGTGAAGTTCAGAGGTCAACCTGAGCTGTCACCATCAATCACTGAGATGAGATGAGACAGGGTCTTTTGCTGAACTTGGAACTTATTGAATGAACTAGACTGGCTGATCAGCAAGCCCCAGCGGCCCTCCTGTCTATGCCTCCCTAATGCTAGAATTGCAGGTGTAGATGCAAGTTACAACATCTGGCTTCTTAACATGAGTGCTGGCAATTGAACTCAGGTCTTCATGCTTCTGCACGAAGCATTTTACTGACACAGCTTGCTCCCTGCCCAGGAATGCTCTGCTTTGTGTTTTCAAGGTGGCTGTTGATTACATTCTTTCTCAAGCACTGATGAGAACTCTGAACTTTTATAAACACTGTGATAATTCAGTGTTGTCACTTAGTGGGCTACTAATAAAGTCTTATCAGTTCCTTCAGATAGTGAATATTCTTATTTCTTGGTGTGAAAGTCTTCAGAAGGTTAATATTTATAGCTCTGCTTCAGTTATGGTACATCGTCAGGGTATATTAACATAATTCACAGATGACCCAGGCCTCTTTCTTATGTCTTGTTCTTATGCTCTATGTGAGGATAGGGGTTACAAGGGAACAGAGAGAGTATTCCAGGCCTCCTCTAGTTACATTTCTCCTAAGGCAGTGAGTGTGCATACAGATGCCCTAATGGTTATTATTATAAAGATAGCCCCAAATGCAATTTTTACTACTGAAACATATATTAAACTAAAAGTTGTTTGCAAATACATAAAAAAATAGATTTGGGAAGTAGGAAACATGAAGAAAAGGTAAGGGATGGCAACATCCCAGCAACCATGCATCCCCCAGCCCCTGCCACTCCCCGCTGCAGCAGCCCCTCTCATGAGCTGTGGTTGCAAAAGCATTAGAAGCTAAAACAGGAGAGATAGACAAGTACATATGTTAGGGAAGAGGTAGATGTTTTGCATTGAAATTTGACCCTGCTTTTCAGCTTTATATAGAAACATTCAATTATTTTTATTTTTATTTATTTATTTTCCATGTTTGTTTTTTTAAGACCTACTAATTCCATTCTGTGTTTCCCACATGTTCCTGATTGTGGGTCAATGCTCAAAAGTTAAAAGAATTAAAGGAAAGATAATAATAGTAAAGACATGAAATTGGAGGTGAGGGTGGATAGTGGGAAAAGGATGGAGAGGGAGTTTCTGAATATGATCAAAATACATTGTATGAAATTCTGAAATGAGTAAAAAACAAATTAAACAAAAGAAACATTTAAGCTCAGAGAATCATATACAGATCTGCATATATTCTTATACAAAGAAAATATTGATTTTTCAGACTTATAGCAAACTCAGTCCTTTTCTGCATTCCTCAGTGTTTAACTTTTGATGGTAACATGGCCACAGAGTATACAATTATATAAAGGTGATAAAGGTGATTTTAAAGGCAACCTATAGCCTGTGGTTAGGGAACCATCAGGAAAGGTTAAGAATTGTGTCAAATGGAGCAGAGGACCAGCTGCTTCTCAGCTCCAGCCAAGGGTTGGTCATGAGATTGTGAGTTCAGTGTTGTTATCTTGCTAGTACATTTATAAAGTTTAAGAAGAGTTTAAATCCAGATTTTTTTCTATGAAGCTTCTTGATTTTTACATATTGGTTTAATGTTTTAGATAAGTTTCTAACTAAATTAACTTTATGTATAGGTCAAATAGAGCCCAGCTTGTAGGCAAGCAGTTAGTAAATTTGCTTTGAAAGAATCCAAATTTTCCAGAAGGATCTAAAAAAGCCAACTCAAACAGTCATTATTTAGTTATTTGAGACACATTCTCACTATAGGCTATGGAAAGTCTTGGGAAATAGTTTTGAATTCTAAATATATCATGTAAACCAAAGAATAATAATATTAAAAAATGAAAGATGGCAGATTCACAAAGATGAGTTTAGCATGTGGTTCTAACACCCAGGGTGAAAGAAATTTCTATCAACGGAGTTCTTCAATAGTTTCTTATGAAAAGAGGGTTCTTAGTATCTTTTGCATTTTGGGAAGAACACGGATTTAGGGAAGTGAAAATGAGTAGAGTCCTAGGTCCTGTCTGACTTCAATCTCAGCCTTATCCTCCCCACTGAGACCAGAATGATGATGATAGCCCAATGAGTATAAAAAGATTACAACAGGTGATAACAGTTAGTGTCTGGCATTTAGTAGGCAGCCAAGGGGTAGTAGACCTGAAGTGACCACAGATTGTATCTTTAAACACACTGCTTTCTTGTGCCATGACATACCAGCTTTATTAAATTGATTAAATGACAAAATCTATGGGACATCTCAAAGACTGAACCTCCGGTGCTGGTCATTACTATTACATGTAACAAGACGTGTGTATTACTCAGTGTTGTGCAGTGAATAGTTACATACAAAACCTAATAATATAGCCCAAATTTAATCACAGTTCTGATGAAACCACACAGTACCAGTGAACATGTTCTTATGGTTTGGTACTTGGGGTTGATTTGATTGTTTGAGGATTTTGCTCAGTGTTGTTTGAGAATTACAGATAGAAAGGATGAGTTTTCTAAGAGATTTTAGGAGACTTAGATTTCACAGCAATGATCTGTGTATAAACTAGTTTAGAAAAAAAAATTGAAATGCTCATTTTAGAAAATAACCCTTCTAGAAGTTTCCACCATGAAATAACCAGATTAGTTATTTTGATGCACAATTTATAGTTACAAGACATACTGAAAGAGTCTTTTCCATTCTGTCTAGACACCTTTTCCTACACAACATCCTGAAACATCAGAGCAAGCACAAAAATGAACATATTATATCAATCATGCCACAGAGAAGAATGACAAGTTTAAATTTCCCACACGGGAGGATATTGATGGTAATTGTCTTTCCTCCTACTTCATTTAGCTTTACAGACCACTGTGCTGTGGTTGGAGGGTCACCGTGTACTCAAAGCATGTTTTAATTAGTTGGATATTTACTGTGACTTGCAGGGAAGGGATGTTAAAGTGAATGAGTATTTTTCGGTGAGTAAGCTGAGTACTGCTCATACTAGTATTCACGGGAAATTTGTTCCCAACAGGACTAGTGTGATTACCACGTTTAAAACATGCAATAATGATCAATAATATGAACAGTATTTTAAGAACAAGTATGTACCTATGGAAGTGACTTATTCATTATGACAGGTTAGGTTTCTGCTCCTTGCGCATTATAGTTTAAGCTAGCTGAACACAGCTGACATGGAAACTCTCTCCTACATTCTTGGCTGGCAGACATGAAATGTTAGTTGTTTTGAAGAATAACAGTCTAACAGTTATTCTAAGAGAACAGTCCTTGAGTGGGACTTGAAGTCTTTAAATGTTGTAGACGGACAACAAGAAGTTCACACATCTAACATCTATTCTTGAAAATAAATGTTTGCAGGACTGGTATTCAAACTGTAAGCATATGATCCATTTTTGTATACTACATCTAATATGGTAAATGTCCATAATACATTTCAAATTCTCAACATTTTACTGATTGGTACATAATCAAAATTTTCTGATAATTTATAGGATTATTAAGTTACAATTAGAAAAATACTGCCATTGTTTAAATTTTTTACTTGTCCCCGAGGGAAAAGAAAATGGTAGCTCAAAAAATTAACATTTGCCATTCCATTTATTGATACTTCCACATGGAGACTTTTATTAATACATGTTGTAATGTTCAAGAACAGCACCTCTGTAAACTTAGCATACTTCTGAAGCTTTCTTTACCCCCATTTCCTTGCACAAACACATACATAGACATAAATTTATATGTAGCAGTTATAAACTATTATATGTGATCTAAATTTATAGCATAATTATATAATAAATTAGAAATTAGCACAGTACTATTAATTTATTAAACATTCAAAAGTGCCATTTATGAATAGTACATTAGTGAGAGTAGGTATTTATATGTACCTGTTCTTTGGTTAAAATAATGACAAAGAAATTTAGACTGGCCAGGGCAGGTCTATAATTTCAAACACCCACTGGTATTGTATGTTCAGGGCTTCCATGAACGTAGTTATCTGCTGCCTTGTCACTTGCTGTCTTTAGAAGTTCATGTATGTTAATATATGTTGCTTGCTACAGATTCTGCAATTCCTCAGGTTTTGGCTCTATAGCAATAATTATCCATAAAAGCTCTTTTTACAGTTGTATTATCACTCCTACACTGGGGTATGTGCAAGATTTCCCATTGTCATGCTCCATCCCGTCATGTTTGCCAGTGGTGGATCTGATGGCACATACTACCTAGGTCAGATTCTCATGGATGACTTCATGTGCCTGAAAATGCAGAACACTTAAACTGAATTGAAAGTCACAAACAGGGAGCCTTGGTGAATTCAGTTTCTCACCAGCTGTCTTGAATCTGATTCCAGGTTAGGTGAAGAAAGAATTGTTATCTGTACATTCCACACCTGGAAATGGATGCCAGAGGCAGACTGCCCACCCAGAAATAATCCTACTTCAGAAAACGATATTTCCTTGGGAAGTCGTATTTTTAGTAGGCTGTATCTAGGCATCTTAAAATCCGATAAAATCTTTTCACTTTTTTTTTCTTTTTCTCTAGGCTGATAAAATTTCTAGGTCGTTATTTGAGTCACTAACATGAGTTTCATATAAAATACAATGGTAGATTTACTTGTCAAAGTGTGGCAGACTTAATAGAGTCCATGAATTCAATGATAACTTAGCCTCAGATTTAATGTTTCAATTAAAACTTAATAAGCATGCATGAGATGTATTTACAGTGTATGTTGAGTAGTGGTAAAAAAAACTTGTTTTGCCCACTTTTGCAAACTGGTAGATAGAACATATTTGTTTACTTGTAACATGATAATTCCTGGAGGTGTGAACACTGGGGTATGGAAGAGGTGAAGAGACAAACATTGTAACAGGTATTCTGTGGAAGTGTCAAGAGATGCAGAATGTTATAACACAAACAAAAGATGGTGAATTGAAAATGATCTGTCCAGGGGTTGAATTGAAATTCTAAAAGTGGCAAATAATCACATTATGTTGCTTGTTTCAAGAATTCAAGATGGTTTCAAGATGGGACACTGAACTGTAATGTTTAAAAAGACATTTCATTATTAGTCATTAATGCATCTGACAGGAAACAAGGAACATGAGAAGTCCCAGAACACAAAACCAATAGCAGAATTCTATTGCTTTAATTTAAAGCATATTTTTATGCAGTAAGTTAAACAGCCACCTATCTAAACAAACTTTTCTTGTTTTACTTTTATAAGAAATTAAATGATACTTGTGAATAGTTTCTTTAACATATTAAACCTAATACTTCAACTTCTAATTTCAAATGTTTTATGATGAATCATTTACCATAGGTGAATTATCATAATATGTACTTTCTATTTTGAAATATTCCTGTCAATCTTAGTTATTAGTTATTTAATAAAATACTAGAATCAGAACACCATGCTTGGTGTCACTGAAAACCTTTACTCTTTTAGTCAATTCACTAACCTAAAGTTAATTTCAAAAAGTCTACGCATTTGGGGAAAGTTTTTACTTCCCTCAATAATTGCATGAATTCTATTTTATTTCCTTTTTTGTGATGTACATCAGGCATTTAATTTTGAAAGGAGAGCATATGCTTCAGAAAAAGGACAAAATCTTACTATTAAATAAGCATGTTTCAAAGAGCAAAGTGATGTTGCAATATGCCAGCGAAGTATCTGATTTAGAAAGAAAATGCCATTATTTTCTTCAACTAATTTAGTCTTAAGCAAAAGTTTTTGAAAAGGCTAATACTTGAAACTTTTAAA
>NW_008329141.1:2697625-2723624 GCF_000622305.1 Nannospalax galili | reverse complement strand
ATGCCAAAATATCTCAGTGAAAAAGTAAAACTAGTGACACGTAACCAAAGCAACTAGGCAAGTTAATGATTTCTACTCTCTACCAGGTTGGTTTGGCACTTTGTAGACATTAGTAAGCCAGCTCATGTTAGTGCTTCAAGGAAAGTGTTTTGAAGTTTCGCTTAGTTATTTTTTCTCATTTTGATATAACTTTTGTTTTCTGGAAATCTTTATGACATTTGTTATCCAACATTACCAAAACAACCTGTTGAATTGTCAAGAATTTAAACCTAACAAAAGAAGCACAAATCAAATGTGAGAACTGCTAGGTTTTGTTATAACACTGCAGTATTTCACTGAGACATAAAATTCACCACCATATAACTGTTAAAACAGAAGAATATTTTAAATTATGACCTAAGAAAGATGTACTTTTGGCTCAACAGATCAACTTTTAGATGAGATTCTGTAATATATAAGAATATTTGTTGTAACAATAAAGGTATAGATATTACTAGTATAATTAGTTAACTTTTAATAATCAATATCAACTGCAAACTCTTTTGAATATATTCTAAACAGAATTGGAGTACATGCTTTTGGCTTTACATAAACTAGTATCCAGTATTAAGATATTTATCACAATTTTCTATTTGATTCTTCCATGGACAAGTTTCTGTGATTTTCCTTGGCTTCTTAAGAGCATGCACACACACTCACACACATGAACTCACATGCTGACACAAACATCCTCAAATAGCATCTAACACGTGCTTTTGCACACATTCTCATATTCATGTAATGCTGATAGACCTAAATACAATCAAAGGAAGTACTACAAAACAGGAAGAAACTTAAGAGTGATGCTATTTCATTTCATTTTATGTCTATAGTTGAGTGGAAAAAAACAACTAATAAAATACATTTAAATACAGAGTTTAGGAATTGAAGATACAACTTGAAAATAACATATACATTCATAGTAAATTGTGAGAATAATTTTGTCAATAAAGTTTTACTGGTTCTAACATGAAGTATCCTCAGTCTGAGAGCAATGTGGGATACATCTGCTATGTATAAATGGTGGTTAAAAGATATTTCATTGGTTTTAATAACTATTAGATTGGAGCATATGGACAACAACAGAGTTAGATTTCCCTTCCAGTAAATGCCATGGATAAATTGATCTGCCTATGCTAATGATTACCAACATTTCCAGCAGATTCTTACAGATTACCATGACATGTTTGGCAGGGAAAGAGGCAGTGTGAAGATTTTCCCTTTGAGCTATTGGCATTTTGGAATTCCTACCCAGCATCTTGTCAGTGCACTCATATCTCTGACATCACCAATCCTTACCCTACCACAATATTTTTCTGAAGACCTAGCTTTATGTCTGAGTCAGAGTTATGTCTGTAGACCTGGTAGGTATTCTTTGTAATGCCAGTGATAGTGATTATGGATTATTAAGTATTAGTTAGATTCAATATAGTGTTAAATAAATTTCAACTTAAAATTAAAGTTTAGTTCTCTCTGTGTCGTGTGTATGCGTATGTGTAATACATGAATGTGAGTGTACGGCTGTGCATGTCCATGTGAGTGCATGAAGAAGCCAGAGTAGTATGTCTGGTGTCTTCTCTGTCGCTCTACAACTTGCTGCCTTGAGACAGTGTCTTACTGAACTAGAAGCTTTCCCTTTCAAGTAGGCTGACTGGCCAATGAGCTCTTTGGGATCTGTTATATTCATACCACAATGTCTGGGTTCTGGGTCCGTACAGCCACTCCCAGCCGTTAACATGATAATCAGGTCCTCATACTTGGAGAGCAAGAATTCTTACCAATTGAACCATTTCTCTATCTCCCAGTTTTGACTTCTGAACAAAGCTTTAAAATAGTACAGCTTTATATAAGTCAAGACTGTTAATCTTTTTGCCTTATCTCTGTGGTAGTTAGTAGGTCGAGTAAACTTCAGACAATTTTGGTTTGATTATATCCACATACCACTTGGAGCAGGAAACAGTCCTCTAGAATTATCCTCCTCAGAATGCTAAGTATGAGAACAGATGATAAGATGATATCATCTGATGGTCCTCTCTGCTGGTTGAAATCTTTGAGAACATGAAAAATAAATGCTGGAGTGCTGTTCTCCTCTTTATATTTGCCACATAATCAATAAAAAGTATATTCATAATGAAAAGATTAAAATATTCAAAGCATGCTCTGCATGACATATGGATTGAGAAGAGAAGCAAATAATTTCTGCAGTCTAATGGAGGTAGGGGGGCAGGCCAGGATCACTGCATCCAACTAGATAGTATTCTTCTTCATGGTGGTGTTACAGAATTGACCAAGTTGCTGGCCCACCCTGACCGATGGAAATAAACATAGGCTCTGAATTGGGAATGAGAAAATATACACTTGCAACTTTCTCCAATAATATTTTGTCACAGCAACATTTGAGAATCACTGCATTGTTAGGGTGAGTTCTGTGGTCATTTTGGTATGAATGGTCCTACCTTGTGGGTAGTTTTCCTTTCAGAAAGAATACAAGGATCCAGGTCCTCTTGAAAAATGTAATAATTTGTCCTTGATGATATAATTAGTATATGGGAACCTCTGTCTACTCATTACCTGCTGGATTTTTCTGCTCTTACAACTAGTGCATGAGTTGAAGGCAACAGGGCCTTCACTTGTGCAGCTTAGGTTATGTTGTGTGAGACACAGTATATACAGCTCCCGCTGGGGCCTCCAGATTGAAGGCGACTTCTTGTGAAATCAGCAGGGTGGGAGGCTGAAGAGCGTGTGAATATTGCGCACTTGTAAATATTTGAGCACATCTGCTTAGCTCCCTCCCAAGAAACCACTGGGAAAACCCGCCTTGCATTGTGCCATGCAATGCTGTTATCCCGCTCTAATTGTCAAATCTGTTGAGTGTTTTTCTCATGCACACAAAAATTAAACATCACTCTTCTCATTCATGATTAATTCAGCTGCAACGCTGCACTGTGTCACACTGCATTTTTAAAAGTAATTGTTAAATTCTACCTCATAATCAGAGCAGTTTTAATTAACTTTTTGTCAGTTAATCTTTTTTCCTCATACATTTTCCATATCTGGTGTGTATATGGTGAGTCTCTGCCCAGGGGTTTGCAGCCCCTTGATATGAATGCTTAAACCCTGCTAATTCTAGTGGGTATGCTGCATGCAGGTGGGGAGGGACCTCCATTCTGCTCAGCCTGCCTGGCCCTTGCTGGTTATGTCATTTGCATTAACTGGCTTCTCTACAATGAGCTCCTTTGCAAGCCTCAAGATTCAGGTTTTTCTTTCTTCTTGAATGTGTTTTGCAACCTAAGAGAGAGCCTGTATATAATAGAATCAGAAAATGCTAGAATATGGGGCAAAAGGGCAAGACACAACTGGTAGGTAAAATAATCTCAAGTCAAGGCTTTGACCATGTTAAAGGTCTCTAGGAGACTTCTGCCTGCAGGGCTAACCCTCCCTCAGCCAACTTTCTTCAGTGGATTTTGGCGATATTACCAACATCAGATTTTCACATATTTGAAGTTTATTTTGTATAATTTGTTCATATATTCTGTGCATTTTATCAGTGCACATCTCCATTCATTCACATCTATCACTCAAAATAATTTTGCTCCAGTAGATATCCAATTTTATAGTAAATGATGTATATCCATAGTTTTTCTGCAATGCCTACATTTAAAAGTAATTAATGTGTTTCAGGAGGGTCAGCTGTTCCTCATCTAGCAATAATTAGTTGTCAATATTCCTTTAGATAAGATTGGGGTCTGCTGTTCATTTTCCCACTTTTATGCTGGGTTACTATCTGCGAGTCCCTTTGGCCACCCAGGCCAACAACTGAAAAGAAGGTATCGCTTGTCTGGCATTGTTGCTTGTTATGTAGACTTTAGCTATATGTATGGACTCTTAAGAAATTATATTGGCCCCTTTAATCTTTGGTTATAATTTCCTTTTGGGTGTTTAAGGTCACACATTTGGCTCAGATAAACCAATTTATTTTTACTCTTAAGGTCGTTTGAGGATCTGTTCCTCAGGGGTCACATGGGCTTGGGAGGAGCCCCTGGCTCCTTTCTTTTACCAGTTCCACCTATGTGAAGATAAGTCAAAGGTCCTGCTCGATAGTCAAATGAGATGGTTTGGGATGTTCTGTGTGATACACACACATACACACACACACACACACACACACATACACACACACAGACACACACAAATCAACAAATTTTAAAGGATGTATTATGTTTGAGGAGGACGCATGGAGATTTGCATCGTGCTGATTGGTAGAGGTGGTGGACAATACTGTTGAAGTCTGCCTGATGACTTTGTAAATTGAACTTTTAAAAAAGGCCTTTGTTTTCTTAGAGGAGAATAACTGACCACAACTGACCACTAACACTAGAATAAAGGATACAGATGATGGTGATTAGGGCTTTACTATTAGCCTATAGTAATATAACATTATTTTTTTTTAAAATATACCCGAAACTTGCACCCACTTGTGAAAGAGATGTACTCTTGCTCTGGAGTGTGTTACTGAATATGTTAAAGCTGTAGCAAAAAGCTTCTAATTATGTAGTTATTAAAAATTTTAAAAAGTAATTAATGTGTAACTTTTCTGAAAGTTAAAAATTATCAAATATTTCTAATAGTGCCACTATTTCTGCTACTTTGAACTATAGCCATCATGAGAAGGGTATGTTTCGGGTATATTTTAAAAGATATTGCATTAGTCTGTCAATGTTAAAAAGTTTAAGACAGGAAGCATAAACAAATAATTCTTTTAGAATCTGATATTAAAATACTAGAGATTAAATAAACATACCAAAGAAAATTGCTAATTAAATTATTTAAACAGAGTGTGGCCAAACTCTAAAAGAGGAAATATATTCAATAGGTGGAAGTGTCTAAATGATTCTGATCATGACAATTGTGCCAAAGAGATTGCTCCTGGGGGAGTACATTAGAAAGTACCCCTAAACAAGTTGTATTTGGTATGAAATGCTTTGACTTCTAAAAGATTAACAGTGTGTAGAAATCAGAATCTGTGTTCAAATCCTGAATGCTACATTTGTGAGGTAATTGGATAGACAAGAGTTTAAAGCCTGAACTCATGGAGGGTTTAGAAGCACCATCTTCTGCCATCTGAGAAGAAAAGGTGGAATAATTGTTCTGTGTCATAAAGATTATTTGATAATGTAATGACTGGAATGTACTCAGCACAGTATAAGTTCTCAGTGTAATGATGGTATATGAATGCTTGCCCTTTTCTCTATGCCCAGTATGAAAGCATTTCTATAACTTGAATACAGTACAATGGGCCCCATATCCTACCACAGTATTTTAAGGGTCTATTTCCCCTCTGCCAGGTGAAAGCACCTGTCTGTGAGTTCCTGGGGGATTTCTTGTTTAACTTGTTTTTCCCTGGCCTCTAACACAATGTCTGTGTGATGGGAGACCTTTAAAAAAATTGTGGCACACACCTTTAATCCCAGCACTTGGGAGGCAGAGGCAAGAAGATCTCTGTGAGTTCAAGGCCAGCCTGGTCTACGTAGTGAGTTCCAGGACAGCTGGGGCCACAGGGAGACCCTGTCTCAAAAAGATCCCCCCCCCAAGAAAAAAGTTACAACTAGATAATTTTTTTGTACTTTATTCAATGTGATTTATTACACCATATTTCTAAATGAAGAATGAAGCATATTTCTTGTTCTTCAAGATTTTGAGGCTTCAAAATTGAATGAGGAATGATCTGTATAGACAGATAATCCTAGAACTTCCTAGTTCTCCTTCCTAGGGTGGGGAAATGCTTACCATGAGAAGCAGATTCCTGGCTCTTGAATATGAAGGAAATTTACAGGATTGAATTTTAAGGGAAGGTCATTCAAATTATGAGAAGAACTATGCCAGTGAAAGCAAAGTGGGTCCAAGAAAAGATTCAAGTGCATAGGAACGTCGGTTGGTATCAGAGGTCTGTGGAGAATGGCACACCACTATCCTATCAGCCAATTCCTTTTATCTACATACTGAAGATTCACAGAATCATAGGAATTGGGTGGTAACAAGATAATGAGGTGGGAGAAATGCAAACTAGGTCCAGTAGTTCTTATAGAATGATGCAAGAGCACAGGAGGCAGTAATGAGGAGAGATGGGGTGAGTTGGAATATGCTGTCCATAAAAGTTATATTTCTCTGTGTTAATCCTTTGGCTGTGTGTATATAGGTGGAACTTAACCTTAATTCTGCTTCTGATGTGGTTGAGAAATTTAGCTCCCTGTTTATGCTTTCCCAGAATTCCACTGGTTGCTCTTTGTACTTAGATAAAATGGGATGGCTATAATCCAGTTCTGTCTTGGAAGCTAGGCAGGATGGGAGCGTAGATGTCACAGCCATGTGTCCAAATTTGCTTTATTTTTCAAACATCATGTACATGCTGTTGAAAATGGTTCATCAGTGGTATATATTTTCTACATAGAATTGTTTTATGACTTAGCTTTCCTAAACTGAGTCCTAATATAAAAAGTGCAGCTATATGAACTTTATAAATGTGTAATTTTTCTTGCCTCTCTATACTTTGTAATAATTAATAAACTTGTCATTTAAAATGTATATTACTTTTAATATACATTACTTTTAATATACATTACTTTTAATATACATTACTACATAAAAATTATCAGCCATTTTAACAGTACTCAAGAATATTTGAATTTACAGAAATTATCCATGGTGAGAGAAACATTTAAAAGACAGGGAAAATATGTTAAGGACTTAGTTTTCAGAATATTTAATTCCAAATGAATGTAGGTGCATCACAGAATATCAAATAATTTTGTAGTGTATTTGTAACTAAAAGCAAATGGACATTTAATCAGACTTTTCAGTTTATAAAGTATTTTTGACATAATTTTACATTTCAGGTAATATAAAGACAAACACAAAAAAATTCACTGTTATTTATTTTTATTTTAGGAAAATATTTATATTAAGTCTATTTAAAAACTATTCTTCAATGTTGGACATTTATGACCTGTCCTAATTTTAGTTCTCATAGCTCACTAAACAAATCATTTACTTATAATTAAAAAATAAAATTTTGCTTAGTTTGTGAAGGATTTTAGATTGTAGACATATGTAACTTGATCACAAACTCAATAAAATTATTAATTACTAAGAAGGGATCCTCAAGGGTTTCTTTTTAGAATTGAAAGTCCATGATGTAAAAATGTGCTTTGTAATTGGGTAATTCCAAACTAATGTCAAGTAGCAAATCTTTAATTAATGAGCATAAAATTAAAATTTACCTACAGAAAACTAAACTGAAATTTGAAGTCCTCATAATCCAAACCAATATGAGGCTGAGAGATTAAATTTCATTCTCTTTTCTTTCATAGCATATAAGTTATGATTTATGTGATTTTCATTATTATTTCATTTAGGTGATCTTTTTAAAGCTACGTTGACGTTTTGGTTGTTAGTCTTAGCCTTTACCTGTTGCACTATCCCTTCAGCCCTAAAAAGAAGGAATATGTGTACAGATAGAACTATCTTTTATATTAAACTTTTTAGAGTAAAGAGACCTTGGTTTAAAATCTGGGCTCCATAAATGCAAGTGGTTGGTTTGGAGGGAGGAACAAAGGGTACTTTTAATGACCTATGCATTCTAAATTTCAGAAACCTACCTCCATTCATACTGTGGATACACAGCAATTGAAAAACAGCACTTCCCCAACCCCCAAAATCTCTTTATAGTATTGATTAAAAGTGTGTGAGCTGTTACTGCCTAAAAGTGTCATCCAAGGTTAAAACAGACAGCCAACAAAAATAAAGCAGCTATTGTAGGAACAGAAAAGGATTTCAGAAGCAACTGCAAATAAATAAATAAATTAAATGTGCTGTCTTTTTCTGTCCTGTATTGAAGGCACAGTTTGCAGAATTTTTATTGGCATTCTGCCATTCTTATTTTCATTTATCTGCCTCAAAGCGCCATTTCAAAAAGTGCAAAAGCATGTTGTTGATAAAGTAGATTGTTTATAGCTGAATTGAAATTTTCCAAACAACACGTATTGTAATAGAGTGGGGGAGGGAAGCACAGGAAGACTGCAGCTGCAGCTTTTAAAATCCTAGGTCAACATCACTGGAAGAAACAGGAAGATGGGTTAGTTTTCTCTACAAAATCTGATAAGCAATTTTTTATAAACTGTATTAAGTGACAAGTATTACCCAAAGCCACAAAGTCGACTAAAGCTTTTATTTTCTGAAATGCTTTTCCAGCACACTGTCCCCTTACTGCTGTCTCCTTTATGGTGCTGGGTTCGGCAATGTCCTCAGCTACTCAGGGTGATTTCAGTGATAGTAAATCCTGAGCCTGTGAGTCCCCATGCGCACCACAGTCATTTTAATACTTCTGCAGTTAAGTACTGTCAGGTGTAAACTGCAACCCTAACTTCAGTTGCTTCTCTGTATTTTTTTCTTTGTTTTAGCAAAAGCACAGCCAATAATCAAGAGATATAAGTACACCTGAACAAATGAAAAGAGAGTCTATTTCCCTTGTTTATATAGGAAAATGGTCCATTTGATAAAGTTTATTGAATTGAATTGGTGAGTCATAAATCATTTAAAAATATTGGTAGAAATAATAATTTTTCCTAAACTGGACTCCCCAGATCACTAGGGATTCTAAAGATATTTCTCAGTATTAAAAAAATAAAAAAGTCTGTGAGCAAATGTGCTTAAAAAGAAATACTGAATTAGTCACAGATTTCTTGTGCCTTCTTAGTCCTCTATGCACAATATGAAATGTTAATCTCCAAGATGTGTTACACATTGTTTATTTACATTTGTTTCCCGTTTGATTCTGAGAGATGATTGCAAGATCGTTTGTTCAGCCTTTCGTCGTCTTTCTGTTTTCCTCTGAGTAGTCTGTGATATGCCTGATGATAATACTAATTCTGTTCTCCCTACCTTTGATTTTAAGATTTTCCCCTTTTTATCTCTGTCTAGTACCTTCAGTTCAATCTTTTCCAGTGAAATCATTTGTGCTTTGACTATAACCGTTCTGATTAATGCTCATAAATAAAATTTAGAACACTTAAACTAAAATTTCAATTT
The DNA here is from genome assembly GCF_000622305.1 of Nannospalax galili. Classification (NCBI taxonomy): domain Eukaryota; kingdom Metazoa; phylum Chordata; class Mammalia; order Rodentia; family Spalacidae; genus Nannospalax; species Nannospalax galili. The sequence continues at coordinate 2,714,501 of NW_008329141.1, read as the reverse complement.
GAAATGAAACGGAAAATTTTAGTGCAAGTTTGTCCCACTTCACTATCTATACCAATTTGGGCATAATTACTAAAAAAAAATCATTATCGAAATATATCTGGACTCCTATTTTTTTATTTGCTAATCATGTTTCCTCTGGTTCTGGAATCTCTGCACTAGTTTCTTTTCTGCTTCTGGACTTTGTTGCTAACATCACTGCTCTAACAGACCCATTTTAAATGTGTAATGTATCCAGACGGTTAACTTGTTCTTGCTAACATTTAAACCCCCAAGTGGGTAGTGGGCTGAGTGCTTTAAGCAGCCGAGCTCTTTGTTGCTACTCCTTCACGGCATGGCCACATGTTTACCTCTATCCAGGTCAGTCAGAAAAGGAATGAAGCTTGAGAGAATGGGCCTTGAGTTTTCTATTAGATGAAATCCGAGAGTGTGCTTCCAAGTCATTGAATGGAATTCAGTCACACAGCCATGCTTAATTTCATGTGAGTCTGCAAAACATATCCCAGCTCTTCCCAGGAAAAAGAGAAGACAGACCTCAGTGAGGGGCTAGTTTGCTGTCACAGACAGTGCTTGGAGTGGAGCAGTTAGGCTGAAGAATCACGAAAGCAATCTCATGGGTAATGGTGGAAGGCTATTTTAGTTTCCTGGAATTCACGATGGGTTTTTGCTTCATTTATACTTATTTGTTGATGTGATTAAATAGTACAGGTGCCTCCAGGGGAAAAATAAAGTAAAATATTTTGACATTAAATTGACATTTTCCAAGACTCATGAAATGAACAGATTACACTACTACCTCAGGTTAATTATTGGGATAGGTATCCAAGGTGGTTTGGGAAAGACAAGGCAGTTTTATGTAGAATATGGGCAAACCACTCAACAAAGCAGAACGAGGAACGCTGCCAAGGTATGCAAGTACCTCTTTAGCAGATGAATCGGAAACTTCTGTTTGCAGAGCTGTCAACATAGCCTCTCTCCTAAATACTAATTGCTTAACAAACAAGGTATTAAGATCTTTAAAATAAGTGTTTCTTTGTCATATATGTGTATTTATAAACATAGAAAGGAAATCTCTACATGCAAAATATTTAGAGTTAGATGCTGTTGTAGGTAATTAGTGAGAAAGGCTGTATGTTTTCTCATCCACCTGCTGGTAGAAGCAGATGGTAGTTTATTTCTGCCCATGTGACCTACAGATTCTTCAGGTTTACCACAATCCTATGACTATGGTAATAGCATTGTTTCCTTCCCAGGTATGGTTAGGATTCTGATGTCTATAAATAGTCTTGTTTTCTTTCCCCCATCTCAACCTTTTGGGAAGAAATGCCACCAGAGAGAGTATGGGTCTTCTCACATAAAAGGACATTTCAAAAGATGCATTTAGAAGTCTGTATTTTCCTCACAAGAGCACTGTCAATTATTCCAATGCTGTTATGTCCAGTCTTACAATAAGAAGGAACTCTTTGGGGTTTATATATTGGTTGAGGTTGGCAAAAAGGAAAACCAGAAGTCAAAAGCATAGTGTAGTACAGAGCTCTACTGTCAACCCTCAGTTATTAGCGTCCATTGCCAAGGCCTGCCACATGTCTCTAGACATTTAGCTTTTCATTCTTTTACAACAAATATTGTATACTTCAAAAATATATTAGTATGGCAAACATAATTGTATTATACTCCTTTAGCATATTTTGTGTAACTACATGAAATTCAATACAGTCAAATTTTCCTTTAAGTTATCCTTCCCTAGTTATAAAACCAAGCATTGAAGGATAAAATGAAATACAATTTTCAACGGATGTTTTAGGTAGCATTTTTTTCATCTATCTTTTTAGTTAATAAAACTAATCAGACACACATAGTCCATGAAAACACAGGGCTATGGCTCTAATATCAGTGCTCATAGGCCTTTCTCTTTGGCAAAATCAATACGGTAGGAGACGAAAACATTTGATTCTGCCACAGCTCAAATGTTATTATTTGGGCAGCTTGTCTTTCCTTGAAAGATGATTCCATGTAATTTTTCTTCCTACCTATCAGCTTGTTTAAAGCTTTGTCAAAATTCTTGAATGAAGTCTTCAGAGAATTCACTTACATGTAAAACTCGTGGTGTTTTTTCACTAAGCACTTCTTGATGATCAATAATGTAGTTATTTTTACATAAGCTATTTTAAATAGACTTCATTAAAAAATACACTATATTGTTGCTTAAGGTTTTTGTTCTCTTTGTTTCACTAAAATGAGGGCTGCTTAGCTGGGCATGAAATTTTAGTGAGGTTGTATTAAAGACATAGAGGTGAGTCAGCTGGGTCTTTCCTCTCTTAAGACTGTGGACCCAAACATCTATCATAATGTGTCTGTGCTTCAGCTGAAGATGGCAATACCTTTTTTCCCCGACACGGGGTGTTTTTTTAAAAAAAAAAAAAAAAAAAAAAAAAAAAGAGTTTTCTCTGAAAAAAAAAAAAAGAATAATACAATTATTAAGTGACAGTTAGTTGCACACTAAATGCTCTGAGTATTTGAACCTTACACTCCAAGTGTGCTCCTGGATCATTGGTGTGGGCATCACCTGAGAGCTTGCTACAGACTCTGAACTGGGGACATAACCTAGATTTAAAGAACTGCATTTGCATCTTAGTAAGTTTATCTAGGTGTCTGATACTAATGTTAAATTTTAAGAAACATTGAAAAGCAACCCTGGGAAGTGTGTATGGTGATCTCTTTATCTCAGATAAAGACCCTGCAGTTCCCAGAGGCTGAAATGTGCAATTTGATTTAAGCTCGGACCTGTTGGAAATTCACATTCACATGTCTCCACCACACTTTATTGCTGTCAGTGAGTGTAGCCAGATTTTAAAGACAAGAGGAAAAACTGTAGCAATGTCCCCTATACTTTTACAAGCTTTTGAATATCCCAGCAATATCCACTGATGGCAGTGAGGTCATGCATTGCTGAAGGAGACCACGTTTGGTGGGAGGATCAATAGCATAAATTCTTGTGGCTTTGTGCAGTTCTATTTTTGAGCCTTTGGAGGATCTTATTTATTAGAGTGTGTTTGCAGAAACTGTCAGTAAACATCTTTTCTCTGTTAATATTTAACCCACCAGCTCTTTTAAGCTTCCATCTTTTCCATCCTCCCAGTCCCATATGCTTTTTAATCCACTAATAGCACCAAACTGTCTCTATGGTGTAATAAAAGTCTTCTGTTTTATGACTTCCTTGAATTACTACCCTAACTTATAATTTGCCAGATTTGTTTTTGCCTTCAAATCCTTTACTTCATTGTAGCCACATGAAAAATGTTACACCCTATGGTTTTTCCTCCCCAAACTCTAATGCTTATTTTTAATATACTAATAGTTCTTTCCGAGAATAATTTAGTCTTACTGTCATCCATAATGTTTTATTCACCATTCAAAGGAATTTCTAGAAAGTTTCTCTACAAATATTGAGAAGTACTTAAAGTAACTCTTAATGACTATTAAAATCTAGCAAACATTTATTAGATTTCATAGTTGAGAAAAACTCACAAAAATGTTTATAAAAACTAAAGAAAAATAGAGAAAATTGGGCTGGGTACTTTGATGCTTTCTGGAGTTGCTTTGTAATGATTCAGGGGAAACATGGACTAAGTTTCTGGGAGCCAAGGCAGATTTTTTTTTTTTTTTTTGAGTGGCAGTCATAAATACCTTGATCTTATCGGAACAAGGGAGCATGATTTGAGTTGAAGATAATTTTATTTTCATTGTATTTATTTAAGAGCTAGAAGGTGGGGGCCACATTTAATTTATGGTTTCCTGTCCTAAGGAAGGGGAGGCAAACTAATAAATGTAAAACAAGTCTTTTTCTTTTATCACAGATGCAAGAATTGACTGTGTGTGTGTGTGTGTGTGTGTGTGTGTGTGTTTTTACATTTCTAGAGAAAAACACTAAGCAGAGGGAAGGATAGTGAAAAAGAGGCAGTAATAAGTGTCCCTTTCTCTCATTCATTGTAGAGACTGTCATTTATACAATAAGTGTTTCACTTACCCAGTGGGTCCATGTCTAAGATACCTTGATCTGTGAGTCAGAATCTGATCAATACCACCTTTTGATTTCTTTTGTAATTCATTAGCACCAATGAATAATCTCTCAGATAAAGTAGAATAGCTGAGTAGGCAATGGATTTGTTTCAAACTCTGTGTAGCTCTTAACTTGGATCTTTTATCCAGGATGCTAGGGAATGATACCAAGTTGTACAAAGCTGAACCAAATACAGATGTTCCCTGGAGTTCTAACTCAGAACTTCAGAGCATATAAGGAAGTGAACAGACAGAAGGGCAGAGACAAATGGGCTCTTCCACATTTAAAGCAGCTGTTAGGTTATTGAATTTAACAGCATCCAGATCAATGACTAGGAGAATGCTTGTAGACTCATAGTTGGATGGCTATATCAGTCAAGAAATACAGAGGAAAATGATGTCTTCTCTAACCCATTTTTACTTTTGAAATAGAAAAGGACACATGAAGCATAGAATTGGAAATGTCTGCTCACTAACCATTGATATAATTTCATAGAACCCTCTTTTGTTAGCTGATTTTACTATGTTAAAAACTGGTTGTGGGGGGCTAGAGAGATGGCTCAGTGGTTAAGAGCTCTGACTGCTCTTGCAGAGGACCTTGGTTTGATTTCCAGCACTGACATGGTGGTTAACAACTGTCTGTAACTCCAGTTCCAGGGGGCCCTACAGCCTCTTCTGATCTCCTTGGGCATTGCATAACACAGGTGCACTTACACGCATGCAGGCAGTACACTCAGACACACAAAAATAAAAAATAATTATAAAATGTTTTTTAAAAATTGATCATGGGGGCTGGAGAGGTGGCTCAGCGGTTAAGAACACTGACTGTTCTTGCAGAAGACCCAGGTTCACATCCCAGCACCTACATGACAGCTAACAATTGTCCATAACTCCAGTTCCAGGGGATCCGATAGCCTCTTCTGTCCTCTGCAGGTATTGTATGACATGGGTGCACTTACCTACATGTAGGCATAAACGCATACACATAAAATAAAAATAATAAATAAAATATTAAACTGATTATGAAGCTTACATAGTTTCTGGTATATAGTACATTTTAAAGAAATATTACCAATTTTATTGCCCACTGTAGGATATTTCAACATAAAATTGATTGTAGTTATTGAGGAAAATATTAATATAGGCTTTTGAATAAGTATCTTAAAAGCATGATAAAAACAAAAAATTTGCCTAGAAAAATGCTTTTAATGGGAAACACGATAATGCATGAGGATGGTTTCTACACTTTGCTTCATTTCAGAATTCTGTAACTTATTTATTTCAATTTGTCATGATATTTATTCATACCAGAAGAAAAAAATACAAAATGAAATCTAGACTTTTTCTTCTAGCTATCACTTCCTAGATTGTATCGGAAAAATATTCCCAGTGAAAACTGCTAGAATTTTTTAAAAGAGCTATTATGGAGCATCAGAAACTAAGGGGCGAGGGGTCAGAGGGAGAGGAAGGGTAGGAGGAGTGATCCTCACCTTGGCTCTGCTTTTACCACTGTGATATCTGTTGACTAACAAGCAATCACAAACAGGCTGAACAGGTGAACCAAACTTTCAGCAGTTATGACTGAGTACTGCACTCATTCACTTTGCATGGAGACTTCTGAGGGGCCATCTATAGGTTAAGTAAGAGAGAAAAAGTCACAAGTGCCAGGTGTGATAGTGCATACCTGTAATCCAAGCACTTGGAGAGATGATTCAGGTTTGCTAGTGTGGCCAGCCTGAGATACATAACAAGACCTTGTGTCAAAAAAAAAAAAACAAAAACAAAAACCCAAATACGTAATTCTTTACCAAAATGGAAACTTGAGCTCATAGCAAATCATACTCCCTGAGTGAACTGTAGTGACCTACTTGCTATAAGCAAAGAAAATTCTCTGCTGAAATGGACATCAACCCTGCTCAAATAATTGTTATGTTTTTTTTTTCAGGGTGGTTCATACTTCATTCATTTTTATTGAATTTTTTCAAATTTCATACACTATATTTTGATCATATTTAGACCTCTTTCCCTATTTACACTCCTGTTATAGCCTGCCTGTCAAATTTCACATACTCTGTCATATATATTAAGGCCTATAGATAGAGTTTGTGTCCTCAAATACTCTTCGGTGTGCGTCCATCCACTGAAGCCTGGTTAGCCTATCTAGTGTCACACCCTTAAGTAAAATGGACTCTTCTCCCATCAGTTGCCAATAGGTCCTCAGCTAAGGTTGAGGCTTCTTCCCCATTTCTCTACTTCTATGTTGGGACTTTGTCTCACTTAAGCTTGTGTTAGTCTAGTGCATGCTCCTGGCATTGCTGTAATTTCATATGAGTAATTTTCCAGTTGTCTGGAACACTCTGTTTCTTTATGGTCATCCACCACCTCTGGCTCTTACAATCTTTCTGCTTCCTCTTCCGCAATGGTCCCTGAGCCTTGATTTGTAGAATTTGGATATAGGTGTCCTATTCAAGGATAAGCAGTCTGCAGTCTCTTAGTATCTGTACTTTGGCCAGAATTGGATTTCTAGTGTAATTGCCATCTGTTGCATGAGGAAGTGTGGCTACTGGAGAGTTGAGAGATGCCCTAATATTCTTTCTATTTCCTGTTCCACTATGTTCTCTGAGCCATTGGTGTAGAAGTTCCACTGTAGAAATGTCACTTAGGGCTGGGCACCTCATAGACTCTTCTTATTCATTGCATTTGGCCAGTTGTAGAACTCTGTAATAGTCTCCATGTGTTGCAAAAAGATGCATCTTTGATGAGTGGTGAGAGGTAAACTTCTCTATAAATATAAGGATATATGATTAAAATACAGTAAGAAATTATGTTGATCTAGGGATGTGACAAAGTAGAATTTTCTCAAGGATCTATGACCTCTCCAGCCATGTGTATGTGGCTATGTTTACAGTGCCACAAATGAATTCCCTCCTACTGAGCAGTCCTTAAGTCCAATTATAAAGCTGTTGATTACCCTCAAGATTAAAGTGTCACCACTGCACACAGTAGAGATTGTTTGCTGGACTGGTCATTGTTGAGGTTCATAGACTTTACAACTGAATGTGATCATTGATTGACTTCCTCCCTTGGCAGTTTGCATATTATCTTCTGATACTATGGGAGCTAGTCCTCAGAGAGGTAGTTTCCAGATCAGCTCCAGCTCAATTTCTCCAAGTCCAGTGTTTGAAATATGACCCTGTCTTTAGCAATAGGGACTTAACCTTCAAGGTCTGGGAGGCAATCAAGGACTGTAGCAATAGCCTGTGTAATTTTGGGAGTCTCTTGGACTACCCTGACCAACAACTCAAAGGTTTTCCTTGCCTGGCACTGTGTTTTTTGTTATACAGCCTTCAGCTACACACACACACACACACACACACACACACACAAACACACACACACGTATATATTTCATGTGTATAGTATGTATATGCTTCAGTAGGCTTTTGAACTAACATTTCCTCCCCTGGTTTTTCAGACCACCTAAGCATTGTTTAAATAATCTATGATTTTTTTATATTAAATATCCCTCAGGCAAAGAAAAAATTAAAACATTGATAGACAAGATTAAATGACCAGAAATTTAGTAAAAAATGGGTAATAGAAATGAACTAGTAGAAATCTAAATACTGAAGTTAATTTGCAAGAACATTGAAAATAACTGCAATTATAACACTAAAAATAACACATATTAAGGATTTTATTAGATAATTTTTATAATGCAAAAGAACCAGATGGACGGTCTATACATAAACCAGTAATGAAAGTTGGAGACACACTGATGCTTTGAGTAATTGATCAGATAAAGTGGGAACAAAAGTTTAGTGCATTAGAAGACATGCCGATGTAAAGCATGAAGACTGAAACACAAGGAGAAAACGTGCTCAATTCAGGAAAAAATGTAAGCCATATCTGTGACATAAAAGGATATGGTTTAGTGTCCCAAAGGAGAAGGGAAAGAAGAGAGAAACACTGTTTCAAAGAAATCACAGCTGAAATAAAAGTTATCAATAAATGAGTTTAACAAATGTTATGAATCCTATGTAGGCCATGTAAAATAAAATCCATACACAAGACAAAATAAAACTCTGAAAACCAGAAACAAATAGAAAATCTTTACAGTACAGATGAAAAGGGAAGAATTAATAAAACCACAATATCTTAAATGAAACCAGGAAATAAGGATTTTAGGTTTTATTGCCCTTGTTGGCTATGCTCTGAATTGGAGATATCCTTAAACAGAAATTTGCATGACAGTATTAAGGCACTTGTTCTAGTTCTGGTTTGAGGTTCAGAAAGAGAGAATCCTAACCTTCAGAAGTGAGAAAAAAAATGCCCTGTTTTCCTTTCATCTTCATTTTGCTTTCTTGGGCCTCAGATATGGCAAATCATGTTATGATGGTTGCAATAGCCAGAGAGCCAGCAAAGCAAACTCATAGGCATTTGAAGATATGATTCCAGGTGTGGCCCCAGAATGATGTGAGGAATGCTTGCTGATCAATAGGAGGGAACTCATGCCTGGTACCGTAAAGCTACCCCAGAACCCAGGCTGGATATCCGAAGAACCTTAAAGAAGAAACTAGTACTGTCATTGTTCAAATTACTATAACTTCCTCCTGTATTCTAAGTATTTGGCATTATACCCATAGGTGAGTACCGTTCACCCTGACCCCCCCACCCCCATCAAATAACCTGCTTTATGCAGCAAATAGAGGCTAGTACAGAGATTCACAATAGATCAAAATACTGAGAATGTGTGACAATTGGGAGCTTAGCCTCAAATGGGACATCTACAACACAATCCCTATATCTAACCCTCAAGGAAAATCATGGAGGGGAGGGTAGAAAGATTGTAAAAGCCAGAGGACCATGAGATTTGCTACAAACTAGTGTCCGTTAGACATGATGGGGAAGCTGCACTCATGAACTCTCACCAGTCTATGTGCCAATATAGGTGGGAGAAATTTCACAAGACTCAATGCTAGATTAACAGCTACAGGTAGTTATTGGCTGCTAAGTCAGGGAAAATCAGTTTTCTCCAGGGATGACCCCCATGAAAGATTGTCCAATCCTAAGTGGTTATCCCTAATACAGGTACATACAGGTAATGCTAATTGAACTCAGTAAGTTTTACATATATATATATAAGTGTATATGTGTAACAATAATAATAATTATAGAAGATGAGGTCATAAATTAGAGAGGATGTGATGGGGGGACACAGGAAGAGTTGGAAGGGGAGAGGGGAAGAAGGGTGAGGGGTGGCAATGATGTACCTATAATGTATTCATGTATGAAATTCTAAAAATATTAGAATTAAAGGGAAAATAAGCTAAAAGAAAAAAAGTCCTGATCAAAGAAAAGATGGAAAAAAAATGAAAAGGGATTTTTGGAGCTCAAAATTGTTACTATGTTCATTCATAATAATAAAGTAAAACATCCTTGGATGAGTTAAAAAAACAGCATAGTGATGATAGAGTAACACGGAATAGATGAACACAATTTACCTAACATGATCATTAGATAAAAAAGATGAATAATGGAGCCCAAGAACCTGGAGAGACAACAAAAGGTCCAGAATTTGTGCCAAAACAGTCCCAGAAGGAGGTAAAAGTGCAGTGCACACAAAGAGTTGGAAGAACACTCTATCCAACTAGATTCTTCTGAAGAATATACTTTGTTTCATAAGTTCTTGGAACATCCATTGAGATAAAATATGTCCTAGATTAAAGATAAATAACCTGAGCAGACCAATAACAAGCAGCAAGACGAAAGAGTTCCAAAAGCTCTACCATTCAAAATGTATATAATACCATGGCTCCACTGCTGAGTGCTCTCAAACATTTTAAGATGAAATAATACAAAGTTACTTAACGTATTCTGATAAAAAGCAAGGTGAAGCAATTCTTCCAAATACTTTCTATAAGTCTAATATTATCCTTGTATGAAAATCAGATAATGACACAAAAAGGCAACAATAGGTTTATAGCCTTGAGGATATAGATGCAAATAATGAAAAGAATAGTATCAAATAGGCTCACATATATTACCCATGAGGCAGGGTGAGGCAGCTTTATGACAGAGGCCTTACATAACACAGACAAGGTCCTGAACTCAATTCCAGCATCATATAAACAAAATCAATATTCACCATTTTCAGGTGGGATTCTTCGTAGCGACATGGAATGTGTCAACATATATAAGTCAAGAAATGTGATGTATTATAACAAAATAAAAACCCTAATACACATGATTATTTAAATACATTTAAAGAAGGCATTTTATAAAACTTAATGTTTTCATGATAAAAAGCCAAGTTGTTTTCTAATTATTCATAATTATGCCCATAGACAAATACCACTCTCTTAAAAACTTCTCTTTGCAATGAAAACAGGGGAGTAGAAACCCACAGCTGCTCATGTGCTGGTAATGAGTGATGGTCCAGTGCTTAGCCCTAAATAGGACATTCATACCACCCCTTTCATGGCTCAGGGAATCCCAGAAGAGAGCATGAAAAGAATGTCAGAGCCAGAAGATAGAGAAAAACACTGTAAAGTCTCTATTATCCTCCTGGCAAGAAATAGCCATTGAATTCATGACCTCAAGGCAGTTGAGGCTGCCTGCACTGGGCCTCCATAAGAGTGGGTCTATTAATAGTTAATCCTATATTGGGGAGGGATGCACAGGGCCACACCCTTTCCCCCTGAATCACTGGCCACTGATGGATTCTGGCAGAGGGGTAGTTATTGTCTTCAGTTCTGTATACACTGGCAAACCCACCAGACTCCAGTTGATAGCTCTGAACTGTTGGTCAAATGGATGGGCCTGGTTAAAACAATGGTCACAAAACTAAACCACTACAACCACCACCAACAACAAAACCATGAATGTGAGAAAGAAACTTGTAGAGAGGGGGAGGGACTGACAAGAGTGGAGTGGACATAGAGAAAGGCTGAGAGTGAGAATAATTAAAATGCATTATACACGCATGTGAAAATGTCAAAAAAATTAAATAAAAACTATTGTATAAACCTCTAAAATGCCATATAAATGGCTAGACTAATAAATAAATATAGAAAAGGGTAGAATACAAAATAAATGTACAAAATTGGTGTCATTACCATATGTTAACACTAAATTATCTGAAGTAAAGTAGTCAATCCCATTTATAATGTTATAAAAGTCTAGAAATGTAAGTGAAAGAGCTCTATATTGAAAATTGTAAAGCAATGACAAAAAAGAAATAATAGTAGACACAAAGAAATGGAAGACATATTGTATTCTTTATTCTTGGACTATAAGAATTAATATTGCTAAGGCATCCATATTACCCATAGAAATCTCCAGAGTCAATGGCATTGCTACCCAAATATCAAAGACTTTCTTTAAACATGTAGAATATAATCTTAGAATTTATCTTGAATATGTGGAAGCACAGAGACCTAGAATAGTCAAAGCCATTTTAAGAAGGAAGTTATATTACTTGATTTAAAAATAAACTACAAACCTGCAGTGATCCAAACAGCATGGCACTAATTTTTTTTTCACAGAGTGCTAAGAACATGTATTGGAGAACAGATAGTCTTTTCAATCAGTGGTGCTGAGAATGTTGGCTTTCCAGATATTGAAGAATGAACTATGTGTCTGTTGATCACTAGTTACAAAAAGCCAAGCCAAAATGGATTAAAGACTTAAATTCTGTATAAAAGACCTGAAATTACGCAACTATTATTTAGGGGAAATGTTTCAGAACTTCAGAATGGGTAAAGGTTTTCTTCAAAGTGCTCTAAAGCACATCTAAGGTAAATAGTTAAGCTAAAATAGTTAAATGTGAGTCCATCAAACTATAAAGTTTCTGCACAATGATGCAAGGAATGAACACAGAGAAAAGATAACCTACAGAATGAGAGGGAATCTTTGGAAAATATGGATAGGATAAGGAGTTGATATCCAGACTTCTTTGGGGCAGAGGCAGGTGGATCTCTGGGTTTGGGGCCAGCCTGGTCTATATATCGAGTTTCAGGTCAGCTGGTGCTACGGGGAGACCCTATCTCATTAAAATAAATAAAAAAAAAAAAACCCAAAACAAAAACAAAAAAACAAAAAAATACCCCCCCCAAAAAACAGTTGAAAAATTGACAGTGGATATTAGCCAACATTTTGTAAAATAAGACATATAGATGTCTAAGAGGTGTAAGAAAAAATGCTCGATCTCCCTGATCAGGGAAAATCATATCAAACCATTATGTGATATCACCTGGTCTTTGTGAGCCTATCATCAAAAAGACTAGAGCCAGACATGGTGGCACATGCCTTTAATCCTAGCACTCAGGAGGCAGGGGCAGGTTTATCTCTGTGAGATCTAGGCCAACCTGGTCAAGTTGTAGGCCAGCTAGGGCTGCTGGGAGACCCTGTCTCAATAAAACAAAAAAGAAAACACACAAAAAGATTACAGATAACAAGTGATGAGGAAGATGTGGAGAAAAGGGATCCCTTACATACACAGTGCTGAAGGGCATGTGTCTTAGTTCAGCCATCATGGAAAACAGTATGGATATTCCTCAAAATATTAAAAATAGAGTTATTGTTTAATCTAGAAATATCATTATTGCATATATATCCAAAGAAAATAATTTCAGTATTTTGAAGCAGCATGTTAACTTCCATGGTGATTGCATCTCCAGTCACAGTAGGCTAAAGATCTAAACCACCTAACTGTTCAAGAATAATGAAAAAGGGTTCATGGGGAGAGCAGATGAGAGAGGACACTGTGGTAAATATGACGAAAGCACACTGTATGCACATATAAAAACGTCAAATGAGATCCATTATTTTAGGTGATTAACATGCTAATTTAAAATGTTTTTTAAAAAGTGTGCATATCTAGCATAGGATTCTGTTCATTAAGAAAAATCTTGTCATTTATAATAACAAAAATGGAACAAAAATGTTGAATGAAATACAAACCAGGGGCATGAACTCAGGTAACTCCTAAGTTCACTTATTCTAAAAATGTCTGTGTTCCTAACTAAAATGTTAATCTCATAGCAGTGGAAAATAAATAGAATGATGATTTCCAGAGTCTGGGAACGAGAGTAGGGAAGGAGGGAGGATAAAATGTGTTCAATGGGTACTGAGATTCAATCAGATAGTAGTAAGAGTTTCTGATATTATATACACAGTATGCTGAAGATAGATGGACCTTAACCAAGACACTGAAGACTGGGAAATCGTCAAAAAAGCCAGGGCTTTCTTTTACAGTTGTTCATTTCTGTTTTTGTTTTGTTTTAAAATTTTTATTATTTATTTATTTTATGTACATGAGTGTTTTACTTACATATATGTAAGTGTGTCCATGTGTGCAATGCCTATGGAGGTGAGAAGAAGGCATCTGATCCCCTGGAAATGGAGACATGGACAGTTGTTAGCTGCCAGTGGATGCTGGAAACAGAACTCAGGTCCTCTGCAAGAGCAGCCAGTGCTCTTAACTGCTGAGTCATCTCTCTAGTCCCCAAATTGGTAATTTCTAAGCCACAAAAGGTTCATGGTGAACTATCTTAACCTTTGGTTGTTTTCTGAGGCAAAGGGAATGGGTACAGTTAAACCTTTAGTCATACTTTGTAACATAATTAATCATAGATGTAACATTTAGTTTAATATCCAGACAGACCCAAATAGGGGCCATTTTTGTCCCTATCTTATAGACATACAAGCTGGGAAGACAGTGACTCAACTTTTGAAACACAAGGAATTCTGAGCATGGTATCTCAACCCCAAATCACCATAGTTTAAGGCACATGACTGGGCAATATTTAAGAACCAAATTTTAATTTAGAATTTTGTAGATGCAGTGAACAAAGAAATATAGAATGATTACATAAAGAAACATGCAGAGAACACATCTGGAGTTAACTTGTGAAAGGCTCCATCAGGGATTTTTATTTAATTTAAATGCAATTGTGAGATGACCTCTCTGAAAAAAATCTTAAGGAACTGAATATACATGAGAATGAGAAATTCAATTCCTTCTTGCACTGAGGTTGCCTTTGACTAATGCCTTGGTTCAGATAATAACTCCAAAATTTCAATTAGATTGTCCTGGAGACAAAGAGAGTCTCCTCAAAGAGCATCCTCGGCTCCTCTGTGGTGGAGCAAATATCACCAAATACTTTTTGACCCTCATATGTGTGAAATGTTTTATGACATTTGTAGAATGAGGAAACATTAATAACCACAGTCATGGTCCTGACAGTCTCCCAGTCTGGTAGAAACCGTGAATATACAAAGCAACTGTAAAACAGTGAGGCTAGCACACTAGGAAGCTCATCGTGCATATTTCGCTTGGGCATCACAATGGCAGAGTGGAAGTGCTTCTAGGTCACCTCTTTAGAGATTCAGTACTGAGGTGTCCAGACAGACCCCTGCCTGACCCGCAGTGTTTCAGGAACCTCACTACACTTGGCAAACCTCGAATACACTACCCTCCTCCCTCATTGAGACTTAGGGCTTTGGTGGTGAAAACTAAATAAAAGAAAATCTGAGATAATAACCAAATGCCTCAATAATCTGCAAAGTAAGGAAAAGTAGAGAGTTCTGTAGAAACAACCGTGTTAGTCAAGTCTGAGAACTGCTTTTTCTTGATACAAGGAAAAGTAGAAGGCAGTATGATTTATGTTATAGTTCCAGCAAAGCATTTGACACAACATTTATCAAAACTTGAATGAATTATGATGAATCTTTGGTTGATCAGTCAGCTTTATAAATTTAAAGCTCCATCTTTTCAAAAAACAATAACAAAAATATTCCAGTGGCAGACAGAGATTTTACAAATGTCCATTGGACTTACATTGACTTTGAAACAATGTTTCCAAATAAAATCCATCATTGGAATCAATAAAGAATTAAACATGGATGTTACAATACCTTTACTTTATAAAATTGATTACATTCTATATTAAAAGTCAATGTATGTAATTTAAATCTATATTTAATAATAAAATAGCATTTTTAAACTGATAGCAAAGTCATAATTGAAGATGTTAGTTCTCACAAATATAAAAACAATGATATTTTAGATTATATTCTAATTCTAAACTTTATCTGAAAAAAACAGAAATAATGTTAATGTGTTACTGGAAGAAGAGCTGATAACTCTTTAGACATCAAGGTTGGGCATTTGAACAGGTATATACAGGTAGAATAAAAATCCCAGGAATGTTCGTGCCCACACCTGGAAACTTGATAAAAGACAAAGATGGCACTAAACCAGTGGAAGGTCTGTAGTTTTGCTAAAAAGCTTTGAAACAAATAGTTATCTATGAAGGAGAAATATAATTGGATCCTTGTGTCACACCACATCAGGAAAATCAATTCTGAGGAAGTAGGGAAGTGGCTCAGTGGATAAGGTGCTCTGGACATGTACGAGGAGCTGAGCTCAGATCCCACCCCAGGAGTATAGTCCCAAAGCTGGGAAGCAAAGGCAAGAGAATCACTGTGGCATGCTAGGCTGCTGACTAGCTAATGGGTCAGCTTCAGGTTCAGTTAGGTATCCTATCCCAAAAGTTAATGTGGAGAGTGACTGAGGAAGACACCTGGTGTTGACTTCCGCCCTCCACATGTGCAGTCTTGAGCATGTGCACTTACATGCACACACACACACACACACACACACTCACTCACATGGACACACAAACATATGCACACACATACTTATATACACATACACAATGCACGTGCATATACATCTACCCTCATACATGTACAAACACACACATACACATGCACATGCGTACACATGCATACAGATAGACACACACAATTCCCTCTGGCTTAGATATCTAAATGTGAAATCAGACTCTAAAATGTGAAAAATTCATATTTGTTTTCAGAAGGTAGTATTGTTTAACACACAATAATGTTAAGCCCAAAATAAAGGTATTAATAGGTTTGGGCCAATAAAGTGGCTCAGCAAGTAAAGGTGCTTGCCACTTAGTCCTGATGAAGTGAGTTCAATTCTTGAAACACATATAAAGATGGAAAAAGAGAATGAAATCCAGAAAGTTGTCCTCTGATTTCTATACAGGCTCCATGGCACATGTGGGTCTGCATACACACGCATACACACACACACACACATACACACACACACAAACACACATGCACTCATATACAATAAAACTAAAAATATTTTAAGAGTAATAGATTTAAGAACATAAAAATTATCTACTCCCAAATAATACAAACACTTAAAAAAATAAAACTCCAAGGTCCCTTGTAAAACCGTCCCTCTCCCCTCCCATTTAAATAGCCCCATTTTTATCCATTAATCCCTTAGTAACACCTGTCTCCTACTGTTCTTTCTCGCATTTTTTTCTTTCTGTTTACCTAGTTCCTTTTCATTTTCTGGTTACCTGGTTCCTTTTCATTATTCTGGTTCCTGCAGTTACATCTGGGTACATACTCACCTATAAGGATTTGGTGCTAAGATCCACATATGAGGGAGAACATACATCGTTTATTTTTCAGGGTCTGTGTTACTTCACTTAGTATAGCAGTTTCTAGTTCCATCCATTCACCTGCAAATTTCATGATTTTGTCTTTACTGCTGAGTAGAACTTCACTGTGTAAATGAACCACATTTTCATTATCTACTCGTCAGTTGAGGGGCACTTAGGTTGCTTCCATCTCTTAACTGTTGTGAAAAGAGCAGCAACAAACATGGATGTACAAGTGTTTCTGTGATAGGATGAGCCCTTTGTGTATATGCCTAAGAGTGGTATGACCAGGTCAAATGATAGGTTCAATTTTAGTTTTTAAAGAATTG
>NW_008329141.1:2655219-2697508 GCF_000622305.1 Nannospalax galili | reverse complement strand
ACTGAGGTAAGATGAAATCTTAAAGTGGTTTTAATTTGCATTTCCCCAGTTACTAATGATGTTAAACACTTAAGATGTTTCTTAGCCATCTTTATTTCTTCTTTTGAGAACTCTCTGTTCAGATACTTATCCCAACTTTTAATTGGATTATTGCTTTCTTGATTCTTTGTTTTTTGAGTTCTTTGTATAGTCTGGATGTTAAAACTCTGTCAGATGTGTCACTGGAGAATGTTTTCTCAAGGGAAAGAAGGGCCTCAAGAGAGGTGGGGCCATAGGAGACTGATATTATCGAGGGAGAAATGGGGAAAATGGGGACCCTTTAAATGGGGAAACCATGGCAGAAGGGTTAGACAGAGAGAGAGAGGAAAGATAAATATTACCTAGCTAGTATTAAACCAGAGGGAATCATATTAATCCAACAACCTAATGACAAATCACACATACAGTATCTCTACATAAGTCAAAGTGTATAGCTAAAAGCTGCATAACAAGAAACACTGCCAGACAGGAGATACTTTCCATAAGTTGTTTTGCCAGGGCGATTCAAGAGACTCCCCAAATTACATGGCCATTGCCCGCAGCCTTTGATGGCCTTTCAGAACTTGAAGGTAAGACCCTAATGCCAAAGACAGAACATACTTTGGACACAGGATTTGATGCAATAGAGCTGGAACTGACCTGAAACCACTTCCCCTGAAGGCTAATTCTCACAGCTTTGGAGAACTCTATTAAGCTGCCAATGGAAAACATCAATCAATGGTTCAACACCAGCTTCAAGACCAAATAACCACATCAATGACCAGCACAGCATATGACATTGGTGCAGTGGTGGCACTTTCATCTTGGGGGCAATCAACAGCTACCTAATTGGACTAAAAACCCACTCAATGAGAGGAAACTCAAGTGTGATACTGTAAACATAACCAAATACACATGACTGGAGTGGTCATAGATCTTAGAGAAAACCCCAAGATGGCCACATCCATAGACTAATAATTTCTTACTATATACAAATGTATATCCTTATATTTACAGACAAATATCCCACTCACTACTCATCAAAGAAGCTTATTTTTCACCATTTGGAGGCTACTATCAAGTACCACAACTGGTCACAGACATTGTCTATGAATTGCCTAGGCCTAAGGGACATGTCTACAATTCAACCTCTACCTAAGGCTCATGGAACATAGAACATGGGTAAAGAAGAGGAAACTAATGGATCTCTCATTTCTCATTAATGAAGCTCCCTCATGCAACAGAGGGTAAGGGACACAAAAGGCTACAAATGGCCAAAACGTAGAGATTAAGAGTCTGCAGCATGCAGAAGAAAAGTGGTTGGAGGAAAAGGGGGAGTAAGGAAAAGTGGGAGAGCTGAAGGAATAGGAAGGAAGTATGGAAGGTGAGACAAGTCAATATAAAAATAATCACAAGGTAAAAATCTGAAGTAAAGGACACTCTAATGAGAATGGTCCAAGAGACTCCCGAAATAACACAAGCTATTACAAAAGTTCCTGGTTGTCTCCCAGAACTAGAAAGTAAGATCCTACTGCTGAAGACAGAACATGTTTCTGATACAGGATTTGGAGCAATGGAGCAGGAATTGACCTGGAAGCCTTCTGCCTAAAGTTTAGCTCTCATGCTAGATGATAATATGCAAACTGCTAAGGGAGAAAACCAGTCAATGGTCCAACCCTACCCTAAAGCCTAATAACCATAACAACCATCACAGTGAACTTCCTCTATTGATGCAGGACTGGCACTCTTATCTGGGGGGTAATCAATAGCCATCTAACTGGACTTAAAGCCCTCTCAATTGGAGTGAACTCATGGATGGCACTTTAAACTCAGTCAAATACACATGGTTTGAGAGGACATAAATCCTAGAGAAAACCCTATCTCTGTCATATTGCTAGACAAATGAAATTTCTTGCCATATCCTAAATATGGATCCTTATATTTACAGACAAGTATATCATGCACCACTCATAAAAGAAGCTTCTTTTTGCAGCAAATGGAGGCTACTGCAGAATTCCACAACTAGTTAGACACAGAGTATATGTCTGAGAGAGGCCCAGTACTAGGTGACACATCTACAGTTGAGCTGCCAAGACTCATGGAACATAGCAAAACGAGGGGTAGAGAGAAAGCAAATGCAATCTTCAACTATCACCAGTGAAGCTTTTTCATACAACAGGGTGTTGATGTGCACAGAAGGCCATAACTGTTGAAGTTTTAAAGAATAAGTGACTGCAGTGTGTATTCCTGGATAGGACTCCTATATTAAACCTTATCCACCCATGGCTCAGGGACCACTGTGGAAGAGTGGGTGGAAAGATTGTAAGGGCCAGGGATGGTTCATGAACATAGGGAAGCAGAGGCTTTCAGGCCACTGGAAGCTTACACATGTGAACTTGTGGCATGGCAATGGTGGCATTGAGCACAGGACCTATGCCAACTCAATCAGACAAGGGCCCAGAGTGGGGAAAGAGAAATGGGTGGCAGGAAAGGGCCTGAGAACTATTGGAAACTGATTACTGCTGAGTGAGGGAGTGTATGCCTTACTTATAAGTTCTGAATGGGCTGCCTAGATTCCAGTGAATGAATTTTCACTAAGGGACATCTGGGTACAGATGTTTGGGGAATTGGGGGCATGGATGGAAGAGAGTATCTAAATTTGATTAAGAATTGTTGTACAAAATGTTCAAAAGCTAAATAAATTTTGACAAAAATTAAAAAGTAAATAAAAATATAAATGAGAAGGGATAAAAAATGTAAAAAAACTAAAACATTCTATGTCTCTTTAGAACCAGAGACCTATCATTAATCCCACAGTACCAAACTCACTACAATTGAAATGCACAACTAGCCATGTATGCAATGTTGGACCCCAAGCTTCTCCCTCAGTAAGATGAAGATGAAGATGGAGAAGTGTGTTAAGGAAACATGGATGCTGCTGGCCTGACTATACTTTGAGTCATTATTCTGGACAATCCAAGTATTCACATGAGCTTTTCATAATGAATAATTCTGCAAGTCATTCTTCTGATTTTTCCTACCAAAAGAGCCAGTTTCAGCTGTCTGTATTTGATCAGGAAAGGGCCCATCAGATGACATAATAATGACCAGTGAGAATAAAGGAAAAGAAGACTGAGGCTTTGAGGGGAGGCTGCATACTTTACCTGGAGAATGAGCGGTGCTGGGGCAGTGGAAGGACAGGTTCCCGAATCCTGGGCAGAGTATTTAACAGTAGGGGAATTATTTCATTTTAAAACCTTCTGAAGTTTTAGAACTCCAGATTTCTGAATATCATTTTAATTTTTCACTTTTATTCCTGATTCCTCCATGACATTTTGATTTTCTCTTCAAAAATGATAGCTCCTAAATCTCCAGTTTTGGATATTTTTCATAATTTCATCACAAGGCAGTCTTTTTGACTGTTGAGTCTTCATTCATGTAAACCTGGACATAACTTTGAAATCTGTCTTTCCAAGCCAGCCCTCTATATACACCATTTCCAAACACATATAGATCTGAACCTGAATTCAATTTAGAATCTACTTCTCTAGTCATCCCATTACACTCCTACTCCCACCCCCAATAAGAAGCTAAGAAGCTAATTTATTTCTCTCCATTTCTTATTTTCTTTGTGGTGTGTGTGTGTGTGTGTGTGTGTGTGTGTGTGTGTGTGTGTGTGTAGGGGGGGCATTTGTATATATAGCTATCAGAGTGAAACTGTTGGGTAAATTAGAATAACTTTTAAATGTTTGTTTCTTTTTGGCATGGAAAAATAATCTGGTTTTACAGAATTCTCATGATGATATATTAGCAGCATCAAGAAATTTATTGTAAATGCAAATCTTGGACCCTATACGAAACACACTGAATCAGAAACACTGGGATTGAGCCTTGCAGTTTGTCTTTTGATAAATCCTCAGGTGATTTTAACTCAAGCTAGAGTATTAGAAACACTGATCTAAGAAAATGACTCAACTAGGCCCTTAGCCACAAATATGGAAAATATTCTCTTTTCTTTCATATATATTGTGAAATTCTATTGGTCATCAAGTGTCTTCAAACTAATCAAAGTTTCTCATTTCACCCATTTTCTGTTTTACTGTTCACTTGGCCATCCATGCTCCAGCCAGCCTCTGCCGTAGCACTCTGAAACCACTGTCTCTAGTTCTGTCCTCTCCTAATTGGATTTTAACAAGACCATGAGAGAAGGTTTTTTAAAAAGCTAATTGTATATTTGCTGTTTTACAATTACTTTCTGCTTCCTCATCCATTGCTAGACAGAACACACACTTCTTAGTAGGCAGTGCTTAATGGCTGACTGGAGAATGCAATTACAGATGCTCTCCTCCTTCCTGCCAGCTTCTTTCTCAGCTTTTCTTTCCCCAAGCCTGTTTTCCCCACTTCCAGAGATGGTTCTCTGTTGTTTGTTATACAAAGCAACAATTCTTGTGGACAGGCCAGAAGGCTGACTTTGTAACACAGGTCTGTGCGTTAATCTAGAAATTGTGGAGGTTTTAGAATCTGCAGCTCAGGCTCAGCTTCTTGCCTGTAACGCCTTCACGATTACATTGTTTCTGTGCTTCTCTTCCCTTGTCTTTATGGACATATCATTCCTTCAGCTGTGTAGTCATGAATATGGGGGAACGGGGATGCATGCACATTGCCTGCTGTAGTGTCACCTCTGGAAATCAGTTCTTGGCATTTTCCCCCTCAGTCTTATCTTTCTAGGGCCTCAGGGTGCTATAGTCTGGGCTACTGTTGGCACCAAGATAGTTTATCTACTGCTCACAATATTCCATTTGGGTTATGCATACTGTATTTTTATATTGTGCACTTTTATTTGTTGTTCAATATCCTGATCTTGCCCTGTTGATACCAAATACTATGATCCCATTTAGAAAATGAAATGAATTAGACCTTTTTTCCCTCAATACATTCTGATAGGGTCAGTTCCTAACTAGAAAATAGTTGCTCAAAATCCTGCTATAACATTTTAATTCTTACTGAAAAGATGTAAGAACCGGAGACCTGAATTCTTCATCCCAGAAGTTCCAACTGGGGTATCTGTCTCCAGGATGTTTATAGGGTTTCCCTCTTTTGAAAATATGGAATTCCCTTGCTTCCTAAGGATGTCCATCCAAACTCTAGTTAATGCTGTGACTCTCCAGAGAGTCTGCTATGAAGCCAGTTATGGTTTGCTGATCATAGCCAGAAACACTGGCATGCTGTCCTTCATTTAATGTAGTCTTTTATCTCATTAATTTAAAGACAAGCCACTGAACCCTTTTGTGATTAGAGGAAAGTCTCCTGTGAAAATATAAGCATTTGGGCTGAGGAACTGGCTCACTCAGTAAGGTTTCTGCTATGCAAGCATGAGGACCTGAGTTTGATTCCTAGCATCCCTGTAAAAGCTGACTGTGATATGATAGTGCATATCTAGTCTCACAGTGCTGAGTGCAGAGACAGGAAGATCCCTAGATCTTTCTGGACAGACAATATAGCTGAATTATTGAGCTCCAGGGTCAGTAAGAGGCCCTGTCTCAAAAAATAAGATAGAAGTTGGACGTTATGGTGCATGCCTTTAATCCCAGCACTGGGGAGGCAGAAGCAGGAGGATCTCTGTGAGTTCAAGGCAAATCTTGTTAATCTACCACCATGATGGTTGGTGATAAAGGCATCTTGTGACTTATTTGTGAAGAGGTACTGTTGAAAAACAATTTCTTTTGCTCTGTTTTCATATTAAATGTATTAAATGAAATGACATTCCCTTCAGTAACGGTATTCATTGACCATTTGCAGAAACTAAGTTGATACGATTACTTTAATAATACCGTAACTTCAATAATTCAAAGGAGTATACATAATACAGCATTTTAAATAGACTTACTTTGCTCAAAGTCAGATTGTCCAATTCTATTTTGAGTGCTGCTCTGAAAAACACCAGCATCAATTTATTTCTATTAATGCACTCCACTAACGTACTGTATTCCTATCATGAACTAAGCCCTGTGATTGATAGGTCACCAGATTTGAAACAGTCAACAGAGAAAAGGGGGTATATTCTGTGTTCTCTGTTGTAGAAAGTGTAGTTGAGGATAAACATGGTGAAGGGCCTCAACGCCACCTTTTACTAATATATGCCCTGGATCTGATCTCAGGTGTGCCTTTTTCCTTCCCATTCAAGTGTATACACAACAAATTGAATTTGTTACATTGTCCAGAAATTCAAAGTGACAGAACCGGAGGTACTGCAATCTGGAACTCTTAGCTTTTGTAAACTGGAGAAAACAGTGGAATGCACAAGTTCTCTAGCTAATGACTTCTCCATCTTCTCATATAGACTCTTCTGCCCAGCCACTCAGGAATAGGATATGTGTTAGACAACTAACATCTGGTCTGAATATCTATTAGGACCATATGCTTTCCTCTGCTACATTATCATTCTAGAATAGATTAAGGGAAATCCAAACCAAATGGGGATTTGGGGAAATTGTCAAGGGTCACTTAATAAAGTAATTTTGGTTTTCCTTTTACAAGGAACACAGCATGCTGTAAAGACTATGTAAAGATCTATGAAAAGTCTCACAGCAGAAATAACTGGAATAAATAGTCATCATTATCATCTCCACCTTCCTTAGAATTTCAAATAGAAAATAGAAACTATTAACTATCACAGTTACAAATACATATCCTGCCAGGACTTAACTTGAAAGAGGATGTTCTATGGACTGGCCTTGCCTTCTCAATGAAAACCAGTAGCTATGGATGTGGCTTTGATTTCCCCCAAATTCTTTGCTGACAATGGGCCCCGTGCTTTGGAGACTCGCCTTGTTTCTCCACAATGAATTTTTTGACTTATGGTTGTGAGATCTTCATAGCCAAAAGACAAATGGCTGAGTTTTGATTGCATAAAAGTAAATACTAACAAATGTTCTTCAAGACCAATTATTGGCAGAATAAAACTTCAAGTTATTTGGTATTGATTTTTGTCAACAGAAGACTGGACTTTGAGAATGTGTCTTGAATCAACATTCTATCAAAGAAATAGAAACTAGCTCTTACTTTAAGTTTGGTTATCTCTACTCTTTCAGGGAATTAGTTTCATAGAGAACTTATAACAAAAACAGAGGATGTGAGTTATGAGATCAACCAGAAGGATAAAATTGTATTGATATATACCAGAAGGATAAAATTATATTGATATACTCACATACATGCAGGTGATATACTCATACACATTAAAACTAAAAATAATAAAATATTTTAAAAAATTATATTGATGCTTTACCTTAGGCATTTATACCTAATCAGTAATAATTTACACTATTTTAAAAATATTTTATTTATTATTTTATGTGTATGAGTATGTTGCCTACATGTGTGTAAGTGCACCCATGTTGTTCAATGCCTGTAGAGGTCAGAAGAAGGCATCAGATCCCTTGGAACTGGACTTACAGCTGGTTGTTAGCCACCATGTAGGTGCTGGAATCAAACCTGGGTCTTCTGTAAGAGCAGCCAGTACTCTCAACCACTGAGCCATCTCTCTGGCCCCAATCAGGGATGATTTTCAATTTTGTCACAAAGAAGATTTAAAGTGATTTTGGAAGCACATTTCATCAAATAATTATGAATTAAATCTAAATAGACTGTAAGTGTTAGGTGAGGGTGATTTCTGGTGCTAGAATCCATATTTGATTTTTTGAAAAATTCATACATACTTACTGAAACCTTTGACAGAGCATGGCCATCAGCCCAGGGGTAGGTGGAAGGTTTGAATCCACCTCTATTTTAACTTTACTGGTTCATATGGAGCTGTTTACGGTAACTAAGATGCTGCTCTTCTGCAATCTCATGTGACTTTGCATCGTTGGGACAAAGATAGAGTTGAACCCATTCCAATTTGAGAGGCATATATTCACTTAGTGAAGGATTTTCTGCCTTGTTGGTCCCTGCCAGGTCACTGCTAATTAACAGCCAATAATGAATTCCTCTAATCATCTTGTACAATTATAAGTAAAGAATACACTGCTGGAAACATTTTTCTCTTCTTTGCTCTTCGTCTTTGCACATTTTATTTCTTTTATCTTCCCATTTCCAGAAACCAAACAAAAAATTGTAGAGGGATAAACACTGAAACTGTATTTTATTTTTTGAAAAATATTTTTATTCATTTTTTGAGGAAACCATATAGTATATTTTGATCACATTTAGAGCCCTTCCTCCATCTCCACCTTCTGCTTAGAACCCCCCACCCCAACTTCTTGTCCTCTATTATTATTTTTTAAGGTCCTATTGGTTCAAATTTGAGTTCCTCAAATGTTCTTTGTTGTGAGTTCATACCCTGGTGTCTGATCGATCTACTTGGCATCACACCCTTAAAGAAAATGGACTCCACCTCTCCCAGCAGCTAAAGGTCACCTACTGCAAGAAGAAGCCATTGATGGAAGTGGAAGTCATGGGCTTCAAGCCAGGGCTTGATTTCTAGAACAACCTCTTCATCCATGTAAAACTCCAGAGCTGGCCAAAATGGATCAATGGATAAAGTGGCTTGCAACCAAGCCTAGTAATCTGAGTTTGATACCAAGAACCACGTTAGAAGAAGAGAACCAACTCCTGTGGGTTGTTCTTTAACCTCCACATACACATTGTGGCAAGTGTGCAGCACCCCACATCAAATAAATAAACATCTAATATTTTTTAAATACAAAGCTTGCATTTGTTTGATTTGAATAAAGATAGATCAATCATGAGCAAAGATGAGGAAACTAAATTTTCAAAGTCTATATTCTTCACTTTGCTTGAAAAGATAAATATGTAAAATGCATCCATATCCTACATATATGCAGGTATATTTTTAATGTATAAGATTTTATCTTCCTTATCTAAGTTTCAACAAAAAAGAATGAAGAAAAGAAAAATGCAGTGGCTCTGTCACCAGGACTGTTCAAAGTTGAAAAGCAAAGCTTAAGACAATTATATAGATGTATTTGATTACTAAGAATCAAAATCTATTCAGAACTTTTTAAAAAGAAATTAATTGTGTGTGTATTTGTGTTGTGTGTTGATTATGGTGTGTGTAGTGGTGCACATATTGAGGGCAGGGGAAAATTTTGTGGAGTCAGATCTTGCCTTTCACTTTTTTGAATCAGGATCTCTCCTAGTGTTTTGTAATTGTGTGACTTATTCTGTGCTAGCTGGCAAACATACCACATTTGGCTTTTTAGGAGGGTTCCAGGGATCTAACTCAGTCATTTGTATGATTAGAACTTTTACAAAGCCTTCTCCCCACTCCTGCCTAGAAGCTTTACAGCTAATAGAAATCATCTCAGATTATTGGAAAATAAAACTGGATGAGTATAGAGTTCAGTATTTTACAAATCATGGTAGGAAACAACTATGGGTTGTAAAAGCAATTATAATGCTCATAACCAACATTTAAAATAATTTAGTGGAGCATAATATAAATAAAAACAAGGCAGATTGGAGTTGAAGTTAGAACAGATTTCAAATAGGAAGGATTTTTCTATAAATAAGCTTCAGAATATGATGCAATTTTTACAAATATGCAAACATCTTTGTATTTAATAATGAAAAGTATTTCTTATTAAGTGACATAATAAAAATATTTAAATATTACTGAGTAAAGCAGTTGGTGAAGTTTGGTACATGGTTAAGGCAGTTCTAAGATAAATACTTATATTTTAAAAAAATCAGGAGAATCTCAAATAAATAACCTAATGATGTAACTCAATGTTTTAAAAATCAAAAGCCCTCCAAACCAACAGGCAGGAGATGATAACAGATAATGTAGATCATGGCAGAAATTAATGAATTGGGGACTATAAGAACAATACAAGAAATTAGGAATTGAAGAAACCTACCTCAACGTTATAATGGCTATATTTGAAAATTTCTAGCCAAAATTATGATAAATGATGAAACACTGAAATATTTCCCTCTAAAATCTGGAACAAGACAAGGGTCCAAGTCTCTCTACTCTTAGTAACTACAGTGCTTGAAGTCTTAACTAGAGCATTAAGACAATAAAAAGAAACAAAATTAGTACAAAGAAGAATGAAGGTGGGTTATCTCTGTTTGTACAGGGTATGATCCGTACTTAACAGAGCCAAAACATTGTACTAAAACCCTCAGATCTGAGAAACACTTTCATCAAAGTAACAGAATATAAATTTGACACACCAAATCTGCAACTTTTTTATAAAACATCCAACTGTTGTTAAAGAAATCAAGGGAAAATCTCATTCACAATAGCACCACAAAAAAATCATCTAGGAACTGGATTTTTCACATATCGAAGAATGAAACTCGTCCATATCATTTACCTTGCACTGAAGTAAATTCAAAGTATGCCATGAAACTATCAAGGTGATCATGAAAGATAAAGAGATGTATAAAATGAGTCAGTAGTATGTGTATTAAGAAAGCAGAGGGGCCTCTGCTGGAGAGCTTCAGTTGTCAAGTGGACACACCTAGGTGGAGGGAGACTCAGGTGAAGAACTGTCTCCATTGAATTGGACTGTGGCAATGTCTGTGGGACATTTTCTTGATCACTGGGTGATGTTGGAGGGGTCCAGTCCACTGTGGGTGGTGCCCCCCCACTGAGTAGGAGTGCTATATAAAAAAGGAGATGAACACAGACCAGAGGAGCAAGCCAGTAAGCAGTGTACCTCCATGGTCTGCTGCCCTGCTCCATGTTCCTTCCCTGAGTTCCTGCCTTGACTTCCCTTGATGATGGACTGTGAGCTGTAAGTTAAACAAACACTTTCCTTCCCAAGTTTGCTTGTGTCAGTGTTTTAATCACAGTAATAGAAAGTAACTAGAGCAGGAGTTGGTACCAGGATCTGGGGTGTTGCTGTGTGATGTGGGAGGAACCAGGCCACTGTGGGTGGTGTCATCCCTGGGCAGGTGATCCTGTGTTGTACAAGTGTGCAGACCAAAGGAGCAATCCAGTAGCAGTGTTCTTCCATGGTCTGTGCTTTTCCCTCAATGATGAACTGTAAGCTGGAGGCAAAATAAAACTTTTCCTCCCCTAGTTGGTTTTGGTCAGTGTTTTTATCACAGCAACAGAAAGTAACTAGGATAGGGCCCATGAGGGGGACTAGCCACAGCAGGGTCAGAAGGCCTGGGAGCAGGCAATGGGAGAGGGTAGTAAAGAAGAACGAGGTGTGATGACACCTGTGTATGAAAACGCCACAATGAAAACCATTGCTTTGTATTCTAACCTTAAAAAATAATTAAAATAAAAGCTACAAGACCAAAAAAACCTTTAAGAGTGTTGGAAGAGATGTTAGACAGTGATTGTGAGTTAAAAATTATCATTAATGAACCGATTTTTTTCCTAAGTAGATTTGTGAAAAATAATATCAGTTGAGAAGTTTGTCTCAGCCTCATTGAATGTTACACTGAGGACAGATAGCCTTTCTTGTCAATATAATATACTCTAAGCTGAAATTTGAATCTGGTTTTTATTTTATCACTAAAATCAAAGAAGCACAGAAGAGTAGATATTCTACATTTAGAAATTAACAGAGCCTGATGTGGCAACAGGCCTATAGCCCTAGCATTTAGGAGGCAGAGACAGGAAGATTGTTCAAGAATTTGAGGGGCCAGTCTGGGCTATGTCGCAAGTTCTAGGCCAACCAGGGCTGTATAACAAAATCCTTTCTTAGAAAATAAATAGAGTGAAAGCAAAAGCAAGAGTGAGTAAATGAGAGAGTAAGAGAGAAAAGAGAAAAATAACAGAGCTAAGCTTTTCATGGTACTAGAAATATCCAAAACCCTATATAAGTGTTCACTTGCTATATGTTCTGACTTGTTTTTCTTCAAGATATCAACGATGAATATACCTTTTTAGAAAAAATGAGTAAGTAAAATAACCATTAGGTGTTTGGATTCATGTGAATGTCAAAATTATAAATATATTAAGCTTTTAAAATCTTTTTAAAAAATATTTTCTTTAAAATATTACATTTTTGGGCACTTGAGATAGCTGCGCTGGTAAAGGCAGTTGCAACAAGTCCTGTTAGATTCTCAGACCAGCATGGTGGAAGTAAAGAACCAACTTTTGCAAGTTGTCCTCTGACCTCTTCATGGGCTCTGTGACATGTCACTGTTCCACGCAACATGAATAAATGAAATAAAACCCACAAAATATAAAAGAATAAAACGTTTAAAGTCCTTTCTGTGGCCAAGCAAGATGGTTCCGTGAGTGACTGCACTTCCCTCCAAGTTGGACAACATGTGTTCAATCTCCAGAAGGAAAAAAAGCAACTCCACAAATTGTTCCCTTTCCTCCACTTGTGCGTGTGTCCGCACATCCCCCACAGAATAAATAAATCAGTAAATAACTGTAAAATATTTTAATCCTTTCTGAAAACATAAATATGAATATGCATAGACACAGATAAATATGCATGTATATATGTATGAATCAATATACAATATGAATATATTGGTTTTAGATCTCCATTGTGCCATATTAACTATATTTTGGGACAGTAGCATTTGTTTCAAATTCAAAGAAATTACTGTGCTTACTGTTTAAGTTTCAGCTTTAATTGGCCTGTCACCTTAAATGATATTACTTTTAACTTCAGTTGTGTTGATTAAATGGATTCATGCATATAACATGTGATCTTCAAAAGTTTTTCTATTTTTCTCTGATACATAATGAATAACCTGAACTAGAATCCAACACTTGTTGCTTCTGTATCTACTACACAAAGAACCATCTTTCTTGTGACTCCGTGTTGTAATTGTTTAAATAAAGATTGTCCTAGAAATCTCACTACATGTAAAATGTGAGTCAGATTTCACTTTGAGAAAACATTGGAAGTGAGATGTAAAACATTCAGGTTATTTTTGTACAATAAAAAATAGTGTACTTTCTCTTAAAATGTGATATTTCAAAGTAAATATAGAGCTTTTAGTTTTAAGATTGGTTTTGAGTTATATGCTAAATTATCTTGAAATTCATGGGTTGTGACACAGACTAGCATGTGCCTTGAGCTATAGCACACAGGGTCCAAGTTACCCGATACTCTTCACAGCACCTCCACACTGCAGGGTCATACTCAACCTTGTCCTGGTAGTTTGTGAGTGAAACAGATACAAACCTTTAAAAATACGCATTGGTCTTCACACCCAGGAGTGTTTGAAGAACACAGAATAAACTCCCTATGACTTAAAAAATGATACAGGACATAAAGTGAGAAAGGCAGGGAGGAGGGGTGGATCTGAGAGGAGATATGGGAAGTGGTCTGAGGAGGGTCAAAATTCATTGTATGAAACTCTCAAAGAATGAATAAAAATATTTTTTAAGCTGGGCGTGGTGGCACACGCTTTTAATCCCAGCACTCGGGAGGCAGAGGCAGGCAGATCTCTGTGAGTTCGAGGTCAGCCTGGTCTCCATGGTGAATCCAGGACAGCTGGGGCTACAGGGAGACCCTGTCTCAAAAAGACCAAAAAAAAAAAAAAGTGCTTCTAATTTAGATGTTTAGACTTGAGAAATCAGACCAATATCAATGGGTGCTCAACTAAGGACAGGATCCAGAAGCTCAAACAGCATGTGCTAAAACTACCTCACTCAAATGTGAAAGTCTTGCAGGATTCTGTGGATGCAGACATAGTCTCTGTCCTCCTCTCACAATGCACAGACATCATTTTTCTGATTTTTTAAATTTAGTTCTATTATATATTTTTGTGTGTATGTGTAAATGTGTGTTCTTGTGTGGGGTGCAAGTGTGTGTGTGTGTGTGTGTGTGTGTGTGTGTGTGTGTGTACATGAGCACATGTGTGAATTCATGTAGAGGCCGGAGAACAATTTTGTGTATTATTCCTTAGGCACTGTCCACATTTTTCTTTTGAGACAGTGTCTTTCACTGGCCTGGAGTTCACCACATAGGAAAATGTGATTTTTCAATGAGGCCCAGGGATCTGTCTGTCTCTACCTCCCTGGCACAAGGATTAGAAGTGCATATCATCATGGCTAGCTTTTTATGTGGGTGCAAGAGATCTTAATTTGAGTCCTCATGCTGTATAACAAGTACATTGCTGATGGAGCCATTTTCCAGCCATCCATTGTACCTTTTAAACTTGGTTCAATCCACCTGTCTTCTTCTGACTTTAGTACAATCAATACATGGTTAATCTTTCTGAAGACTAGAGCACTAATGCATTATTATTCAGTTTTATACTCCCCTCTCACTCCTTCTGAACATCTTCAGCTTTTTTGGTTGCCAATGGAGTAGCTTCATCTTTTCTTTTAATGTACTAGTTTAAGATTTAATTTTCCTATAAAAACCACATAAGTATCTCCATCTTCTGTAAGGTGTCCTCTCCCTGCAACCCTTAAGATACTCTTCTTCATTTAACTTCAATATCAACTACTTCCACAAGTTACTATGCACTCAAATTTACCTACTCTTTAATGGAAGCTTCCTTTACAACTGGGAAATATTTTTTAGCTCCTATTTAATTTCCAGGAATGTAGAAGGAAAGCTGCTCTAATTCCTCTATCTTCCCCATTACCTTCAAATTAATGTTTCTCTATCCTTATTAAATCTATTTCATTTAGAGATTACACTCTCTTTCTCCTATTTGATATAAGATTAACATGTTTTTATTAATAGTCATATGGACTAATTTATGCTGGCCAGGAATGTAAAGGATCAAGCAATCCCACTAGAGCCTGCCCAGTTTTCCAGTCAAATCACTACCCCACTATCCATATCTGCATTAAGAAAAATGCAAGATGTCAAGGATGAACAAGACAGATAACCTCCAATTTAAAGAGAAAAAAATCATAGCAGCAAGCTAATTCCTTCTGCCTGTCTTACAATATTCTTCTCGTGCACATGTTAGGAACTGGTATTTTAAGTCTGAAGGGGGTATGAAATGGAAGTAGAGAAAAAATAGTTTCCTGTGAATCCACCCAGTTTAGACTTTATAAACAAACCAGGATGCTGAAGGGCTAGAGCATCTACTTTAGAAGGTTCTAATACAAGTCTGTAGTATTGTTCATTCTTTTTCTTGTGCTGTTTATCTCGCTTATTACCTTCTGCATTGCATAATAAGATCAATCTCTTTCTCATGCCAGATGTTCGAAAGGCCAATAGTATCATGAATATAACAAGGCATGACACAATTTGACAAAACATTTTTGCCATAGCTTTATGAACAGGTGTTTAATGTTCTCGATATTTACTGACAAATGTGTATGACATCATGAACACATATCAGCAATCACATGATAATGAAACTGATGTATTTCCGTCTACATATAAAAACAAATTTGTAAGTTTGGGGCAATGCTTTTCAATCCTGGATATTTTGTGTTACAGATAGGTGTTTAACAGTACATGCAAGCATGTTTGGTTGTCACATCTGAGGTAGAGTACTGCTGATGTTTAATGAGAGAGCACCACAGATTCTGCTGAATGCCTTATCATACATGCTGTCCAGCCCAGATGACAACACTGAAGATGACATACCCTGCCTTTGCATGTCTAACAGAAGTCTACATTTTTGGTGGATAATTCAGCATTAAATAGGTTTCTCTTTAATTTTGAAAATAGAACCAGATAAATATTCTGTTGTTATAGAAGGTTACAAAACACTCTCACCAACCTGTTGGATGCACGATAGGAGAGCTGCCACTCTCTCCATAAATATTCATCACTATGGAAACCTTCCCACATCCATGCACTCCTGTAACCTTAAATGGCAAGCACATGTTTTATAAGCACGGTGAGAATGGAAGCAAACTGAGTCCTCTTTGGATATCCTGTGGAATATTTGTAGATTGTAGACTAGTGTCTTCAACACAGGCTGTTCATAAAGATCACCTGAGGAAAAAAACATTCATTTAGACTAGTTCATTTAGACTTTTTACAGCTAGAGCCTTGGCAGCACCCTTTAAGGTGCAGGATAGACTGAGAATCATTGTGGGAACAAAAAAGGCTGACCTGAAGTTTTAATCTTTAAGAACCAAGTAGATGTACCAAACACAGTATGCCAAATTCCAAAGTTCAGAGGAGAGGTTTGGGTGTAAGGTTGTATGTATTACGGTGAGTCCTGAGTGGTCTCAACGATTACATAGTTGGTTAAAAGTTGGCAAACTGCAGGGAGGAAGCTGTTGTCACCTTCACCCCCAAGTATCTTCAGATATCAGAAGGAATGAAGGCAGAATGGTTCCTTACCCTATTTTAAGGGCAACATTACATTTTGACAAGAATAGAATCATAAGGCACACAATGCACCAAGGAGTAAAATTTGAATCCATCCTTAAAAATTTCTACAAGAAAGGGAAATGGTGTAAACAAGCCATCTGTGTTGTGATGTGAAACACATTCCCTTGTGGTGGCCCTTGCAGGGTGCCTTGATTATCTTTAAAAAAATGAGGATGGCTTGCTGTGGGGCCAGAGTCAGCAAGCATTCTGATCCACTTGTTTTCTAAATCTGCACAAAATCACTCCTGGAAGAGATGAGACATTCAAAAGTCAGGCAATGGGTGAACTAGTATAAATCTAAGAATTAAATAAGATCCAGTATTGGCAAAGCAGAGCTTTGATGCTGCTCTACATAAACACAAAAATGAACCGTTAAATTTAGAAGTGAACAGATTCCAATGCAGTTTGTCCTTTTTCTATCTATAGTGTGGTTCCTTCTGATCGCGCACTGTACATTTGATGGCAGCATGTGGCTGTGGCAAATGTCCCCAGGAACGGATCCAAATCAGAAGTTCAATTTGCTTCAAGCTCTTTAAATTGTTCTAGGGGTACAAAGTGGATTGAGATCCCCAAAATTCTTCTATTATCTTCTAAAATACCCAAACTTGAAATAGACTGGGGGGGCATGCAAAAGCACAGGTTTGTTCTATTGAAAAGAAACATTCATATTAACTTTCAAGGAGAGACAAATTGTTAATTAATTTTTGAAAAATTTTCTGCTTTATCTCCTTGAATTTCCTTCTTACTTTTCCTCTTAAAATAAAATAAGTTTATTTCCATCTCTGAATTCCATGCTGTCTTTGTGTTTGAATGTTAAACAGGCCTGGTATGGATCCCAGCTCCAGTTACTATCAGCCAAGAACCTGAGTGACCTCGTGGATTTTCAGTTTTATCTTAAATAAAGCAGGAATAATAAAATTTCTTTCCATAGTTAGTTGTAAAGCTTAATTCTGATAAGGGAAAACATGAAATTGAATACCATCCAGCAATGGAAAGGACACATTCAAAACATGATCTCAAAAGTGTTTCACGTTAAGTGAAAGAAGTCAGACTCAAGGAGATGTCCGCTATATTTTCTGCTTCTATTATACTCTGGAAACAGCAGAGTTGTAGGGACACAGTGAGATCAGTGGCTGTCAGGTATTTAGGACAGGGAGGGGAGCTTGCTACAAAGTGGGGAGAACTTTTAAGGCTAGTGAATTGATCTCATATTGTGGGCAGTGGTGGTGGTTATAGCTGTATACATTTATCATTTCATAGAGCAATGCAATTAAATGAGTGAATATACATCAATGAACAAATACCACTCCAAAGGAAAGCCTAATGCAGGAAAGGTTTAAAACAAAGATAAAGGTTAAAAACGTCATGTAACCATGAAATCACATGACATGCCTGACATAAACATGTCTTTGGCCTTTCTTCTTTGCCTATGATTTAAAAGCCAAATTTTCTAAATGCAGTCTATTTCTGAATACAGTTCTTCATCATATCTTTTTTCTTCAGCTGTTATTTCTTCACTCACACAGAACTCCATTTATTTCCAATACCTGGATGTCTCACATGCTGGATCATTTTTCCCTGTGGACTGCCTCCTCTGATACCTTTTGCTTTCTAGAATTTGAGGACCAGGCTTTTCCCAGGGCTCCCTTCTGCTTTTGCCAACAAACACAGCAATTCCTCAACGTTGTGCATCCTATTCAGGGTTCCTCACTCTTTCCATCCATTCCTAAGAAGCACCTAAAAAAGTATCTTAATAATTCAAATGCAAATCAAAACCACTTTAAGATCTCACCTTACCCCAGGGAGACTAAGATCAAGAGAACAAAAGACACCAAATGCTGGAGAGGATGTGAAGAAACGGGAAGCTCATCCGCTGCTGGTGGGATTGCAAACTCTATGGAAAGCAGTGTGGGGAACTCATTAAAAACTAAAAATGAATCTACCGTATGGTCTGGTTACACCACTCCTTGCCATATACCCAAAGGACCTATGCTACTGTAGAGCTGTTTGTACATCTATGTTCATTGCTGCTCTTTTCACAATAGTTAAGAAATGGAAACAACCTAAATGTCCCTCAACTGATGACTGGCTACTGCTCTCACACATTTTCAACCATGGCTGGTTTTCAAAAATTGTGTGGTTAAGTACCTTCCTGAAGCCCCAAATCATACTTCCATTTATCTGTTGAGTATTTCTGACTCCAAAAATGTCTTTTCCAAATGAAATGCCCCATCAGTATTTATTATTAATGCAGAACTTTATGAATTCAGATAATACCATTATCATTCATGTGCCACATTGTGCAGTGAGTGTGGTTATTTTGCTCCCAGAGTTTCTGCTTCATTTTGTTCGCAAACAACTCAAGTTTTTAACATAGTTATGCAATATATTTTTCATCTCATCAGGGTATTTTTACTTGTGAGTTCATTAAAAAATAAATGTATTTTGGGAGGCTTTTCATGAGCCTGGTCTAATTATTAAAAAAGATTAATTTGAAGGCAATTAATATGGACAGTATTCTTTCCAGTACCATTTTTCTGTCCACAGTTACTTAAGTCGTACTTGCTATTCTTCAGTAAAGCTGTGTGATCATTTCCATTAAGCTTTGATCATGATTTACAAAATATTCTAACATTTTATGTGTTTCTATTTAATCTCCCAGAGTTTTCAGTATTACACAGGGATGCAAAAGACATCAGAATCTAAGCATATTCAAAGTATATTGAACAATGAAATTTTGTCACTTCTGTGAAGACATATTATAACATTAAACCATTAGATGATTTTTAGACAGAAACTGTCAATTGTAAAGAGAAAATCAAATATTACAAAACATATTAAAGATTTCAGGAAGTTAAGAAAAATAAGGTCCGACAAATGCTAGAATCATTCTCAGATCTATTGTTACATGAGCGCCCGAGAGGCTTAAACTAGTCAGGATTAGAGGAAAGCATCACAAAGTTTGGTGCTGTCACATGCACTTAGGAAAGAATGATGTAACTCTGTGCACCAGAAATGAAGGGGCCTCCATGGAATGTTTGCTAGGAGGAACTATTTATGATAGTTAGGAAAATGTGCTTCTATAATTTTATTGGGGAAATTCTCTTTTAAAAAATCCCTGCCATTTGATCTTTCTTATTCTATAAATTAACACATACATTCGTTTTCAAGTTATCTTTTATTGGACAAAACATTTTACAAATTTAATTTTATTTTTAAGTTAATTCTCAATGCTTCCTCCGACCCCTGAATTTTAAAAAATAAGGTATTTATATGAAAATATGGTTCCTGTTTTAAACAAGTTAACTTCTAAAGACCAGTTCCTCGTTTCCTGAGATAATGAATAACTTCTGGCTGCTAATTAATTTCTAATATTGAGCGTTCTGCCCATGACTGGAATCGGCCATTCCTGCTCGCAGCCTACTCTTCGTTTCTCAGAGTTTAGAGCACTAGTTGCTAGAATTTCCTTTGAATGTTATCTCAGATGCTGTGCTGCGTATTACTTTTAGAATTGGAAAAGAACATTAAGGAAAACTTTTGAAAAGACACCGAAATTTCATGTTGAATTTTACTTAAAAATGAGTGAAGTCCAATTAACATTCACCCCTGTGTACTGACTGTTAGCTGTGGCACCAGATTGCACTGGGTTTATCAGCTTAGAAATTGAAACTTAAAAAAAAGTACAAAATTTATTTTTGAAATTAAAAACTTGAACGATTTTTCCATAAAATTCCTGGATTTAAAATCTTATTAATATTAATTTATTGGTAGCTATAATTTTCATAATTGTTATTTAAATCCTTGCTTCCCTAATTCAGTTTTGTCTTTTTTTTTAGGATTTTACACTGTATGGATATAGAAGAATAGTCTATTAAATTTGAAAAACCATGCATTTGTAGTAAACTACCTAAGCACAAAACTTTTATAAATGTGCTTTTTCAAATTTTAAGACTACATATATTTTGTTTCCCTGAGCCTACAGAAGCTTTCAAATGTGTTAGGTATGTGGTGTGGGTATGCTGTAATTTATTAACAAAATCCTTTCAAAAATACTTTTAAGCACCTGTATTTAGACATGGATTATCTGTGTATTATTTTGAGTAATTTCTCTATTTAAGTGACTTTTATGTTCATAAAATCTTTTAAGAAGATAATATTTGAGGCTGGAGATATGACTCAGTGTTTAAGAGCACTGGGTGTTCTTGCAGAAGGCCCCAGTTCAAATCCTAGCACCCACATGGCAGCCAGCAACTGTTGGTAACTCCAGTTCCAGGGGATCCTTTGCTCTCTTCTGACCTCTGTGGCCATTGCAGTATGTGGGTGCACTTACATGCATGCAAGCAATATACTCATACACATTAAATAAAAATAATAAATATTGTATATAAGAATATTGTATTCTTAAACTTTTCACTTTACTTCTCAGGCTATTGAAACTGAACCTCACATATTTCCCATCAGGAGACATTGAGTATTTCAGTTCTCAAGTGTTTATGTTATCTTAGATTTTTGTTGTTTTGTCTTAGAGATTAAATACAAATTTACATTTCAGATTAAACATAAGTTTGTGATACAGATTCCATTAGTCACCCTTCTGTCCTTTGCCACTCAGAATCTGTTTTTCCATTTATGTTTTATGGAGGATTCTGAAAATGGCCCAATTTAATCTTTTTTGGCGGTAAAGGGTATTTTGTTTTGTTTTATTTTTGCCTTCTCCATGGATGCTTATATTTTTTAAACTAATTGGCTGTCTTTTAAAACAATCATACAACATTATCACAGAAGCATAGAAATGAGGTTTTTATTCATTTTTATTTGTTTTGTTTAAATTTGAGTCTTTGAAAAGAATGTAGAGGACAAGGCACTGTTCTGTCAAGACAAGTATTCTTAACAATGCTCTAGCTGTTCTATTCTCTGCCTATTTCTCTTTACAGTTTCCTTAATGTCCCTTCTCAGGGATGAACTTGGCCCCTGGTTCCCACACGGTACAAACCATCCTGTCAAGCTTCTGAGTCACATGCCTGTCCCTGTGTGTCCTGATCCTGCATGCCCTGTCCCTGGGAGTCCAATGGAGCAGCTCTCCAGCTTCTAGGCCTAGGTTGTGTCTTTGATCCTCTCTCATAGTGCCCTCTTCTTTGCTGACCTCATGCAGTACTGCACTTTTGGTACAGCCTACATGTGGATTCAGTCCAGCCTAGCTATCTCTCCAGAGCTATAGAATTCTATCTCCAGCTACCTATTAGTCATTTTCACTTAAATAGTTCACAGAAAATTCAAATTTAACATATCATAAATTTAGCTCGCTCTCCCCTCACTTCCTCTTATCACTCATCTGATCTATATTTGTCCCCTCTCAGAATGGATGATATCACCACTACTCTGAATGCAAGTTGTCTTTGATTCATCCATCCTGTTTATCATGCAGGTTATAACATTACCAGTTATTTTAACTTGAGCAGCCTTTCAATAAATTCTTTCCACTGTATCCATTTCTATACGCTATTTAGATACAGACTCAGGCCATTATTTATTACTGTGACAGCTTCTTCTCACATATGTGGTCTTTTTGTTCACATTTAAAAAAAACATTTATTTTAATTTTATGTGTATAAGTGTTATGCCTGCATATGTGTAAGTGTATCTGTGCTGTGCAGTGGCCACAGCACAGGAGAAAGCTTCAGATCCTCTGGAACTGGAGTTATGGATGGTTGGTTATTACCTGCCATTTGGGTACTGGGATTTGAACCAGGGTTTTCTGTAAGAACAGCCAGTGCTCTTGACTGCTGAGCCATCTCTCCAGCCCATTTCCATCTATTTTAACTGGCCTTCCAAAGCAGACAACCTTATTTCTTTTTTTATTGAGCGTTTAAAATTTCATACAACATTTCCAACTCAAATCCGGAACCCCTCCCCGCTCCATGCTTCCCCCCACCCCCCTTTTGAAGATGTTTTTAAGGTGTCAGATCAGTACTGCCTCTGTTTAGGTGGAACATTATCCTGTTAATCTCTGTTAAACATCTGAACCATTGCATAACCAGAATGAATAAAAGTTGCTGTCTCTCCCCAAACTTCAAAGGAATGGAGCTGAGATGGACTGGCTTATACTAAAACTCATTACTGAAGGGCAAAAAGTTTATCTCTCTGCTCTGCAATTCTGAGCTGTGCTATACAGAGATTTTATATTCTAGAGAAATAATGCTCTCAGCAGAAGACATAAAGGCGATTCTACTGAACTGAAAGTGAATATTTGTACTTAAAATTCTTGGGTTCCTCATATCAGGAAAAATATAGAGAAATATATGCTAAAAACAAATAATATCTACAAAACAGATGATCCAGAGAACACCAAAAAACCATGCCTTTAGGTTAGATTTAACAGAACCCTATGGGAAGTGACATCAATTATAGATTCTTCAGGAATCAGAATTCATTGTGTGTAATGACACTAATGCACTCCAGCCTTCTGAGGGGCAGGTCGAAGTTTCAGTGGCAGATAAAGAGGTAATAAAGGAAGACAGTCACATTGTGGGCACTGTCCTGCCAGCTGTTGAATTGTACAGTAACTTCTACCTGTATTTTCTCTCTGCATTATAATGTAGATAGTTGAACTATTTATTTTCCTTACGTTACTCTTCCTGTTTCCAAGCATTAAATTCTAAGATATTACCAAGAAATATCACAATATATTATGATAGGTACCAGAGCATACACTGAGAATTGAATGATACCATCCCATTGTCCTACCCTTGAGCTAAAGGCATCATGTGAAGAAATTTTACTTTTGTCTTCTCAAAAGAGTAGGTGAATGTTTTAAATTATAGGAAGAGCAGTGCCCTATATTTTTGGAACTATAAGTATTAGAAGAATGGTGCATATTACGGTTAGAGGAGTGAGGCTTTGGAACTTGTCCAACTCTGGCAACCCAGAAATCAAATACATTTCCTTTTTGAGGCAATTCCAGAGCGAGTACAGGAAGAGCTCTTCATAACAGTGTGGAAACTGAGGAAGCAAAAGAAAAGTTCTTGTCCTTATTTTGGGGGACAGTTGACTTCAGCTTGCCCAGCTGGCACTTTGAATCTTTAGAGATGAGAGGAAAAAGCATGACTGCAAGACTGCAGTGGCAATGGGGTCTAAGCATCAAGCAGTCAAACCCTGCTGAGGAGCTCAGGGGCTGTTTCCTATGGTGTCCCTACCAGACAGTGTCTATGACTGTCTGGTGTCTCTTGGGTCTCCACATTTCTTATTGATTCATAGAGCCACTCAGATTGCTTTCAATTGATTCTTTATCCTGCATAAGCAAGCCAGTGCTGATCTCCGCTCTTTGCAGCTGAGTACAAGAGCTCAGAGAGCTACAACTGGAATTCCATCAAAAAAACCTGAAAGGCACACACTGTGGATGTGTGCTCTGTACAACCATAGTGCTTGACATGAAAATGCCTGTCATTTCAAAAGGGGCATTTCAGTTTTCTTATCCTGAACTCCTTTTAAAAGCTTTTCTCTCTGTATGTTTTTGTGGTGAAGAAACTGTGGCTTAAAACATGAAGTGAATATGTACTACCTGATGAAAGATCTTATGAGATGGTAATTGGCTGTAATTTTGATTTCCAAAAGAAGTAGACTTTATTTACAGTGGTCATAAAAACAAAAGCTGGTAAATAACTATACAGTAAAAAATGCATCCCTCACCAATACAAGACCCTCAACAAAATGGGGAGCCTAGTGTTTCAGAAATAAATTGTTTTTTTTTTTTCTTGTTTTTGAGACGGGCTCTCCCTGTAGCCCCAGCTGACCTGGTACTTGCTATGTAGACCAGGCTGCCCTTGATTTCACAGAGATCTACCTGCATCCAACTCCTGAGTACTGGAATTAAAGGTGTGTACCACCAAGCCCGGCTTCAATTGACTAAAACAAATACCATGTAAGCTGTATATCCTGGAAATATGAAGCAAACTTTCAAAGGAAGGGAATAGTAACTCTGTAGTCCTACTTTCATTAGCTCTAAAGTAGGAATTTGTGAAAATAAATAAGCTAAATTTCCATAGCTACACAAAATCCTTCATGCAATTGTGATAGCTCTAATGATCTGCTTAGATCTGTCTTGTATCTCCAAAGTCATAACATATTTCAAAATAACAACTAAACATATTTTTGGTCTTTTAAACTAAAATTCTAATTCTTATCAAGTTTCTAACTACTGGTACAATTCTACTTCATTCTTATTTTTTACAAAATAGAAAATCATGTCCTTAAATCCAGAGAAAAGCAAAAAAAAATGATATTATATAAACAAAGTCATTCTGAATATTTTACAATTTTTATCTTCCTCTAAATTATTTATAATGTAGTATGCAGAATAAGATGTGTATAAATGAATTTTGACTAAATATTCACAGTTTGGGAATATCTGGGTTCATTTGCCAATGCTTTTCAAAATTTTAAGCATAAATCCTTTATATTACAGTCAAAGGACACCAGTGTCCAGAGGACATCACTGAATCCTGCACTGTGGTGAATGGGCCTATGGGTCTTTTCCATACATGATATTCATACATATTTAAGTATTAAGGAAGACCAGGTTAGGAAACTAGGCTCAATAAGATTCTGGTAAAAAGTAGCCATATTATATTAGCATTTGTTAAAATGAATAACCCTGGGCCTGGTGAATAGGTAAACT
The DNA here is from genome assembly GCF_000622305.1 of Nannospalax galili. NCBI lineage: Eukaryota > Metazoa > Chordata > Mammalia > Rodentia > Spalacidae > Nannospalax > Nannospalax galili. The sequence goes on along the minus strand of NW_008329141.1, from coordinate 2,672,566 downwards.
GAACTTAGAAACACATCACATGCCCAGCTTAAGACTGAAGCAGAAATTGCAAACCTAGGCCTATCAGCTGCATTTGGCTCATAATAGTATTGTAGATAGGCTGTTCAGGTATTAAAAGTAAGTTAGGAATATTTACTATTCAAAAGAATAACTCATGCTCTGGGTTGATCCATGTATGTCTCCTCAAGATGCTTATGTTGATATCCCAACCTCCAGTTTCTTAGAAAGTGTCTATTTGAAGTAAAGTGTTTGCACATTTCTTGAGTTCATAGTGGGGTGGGATATATCTCAAACCCAACAAGACTAGCATCCTTAGAAAAGGGAAATTTAGATACAGCTATACATGTGAGAATAATATCATGTGGAGATGAAGGCAGAGATAAGATGGATGGAGGATGTTTCTAGAAACAAAGAATGTAAAAGTTTGTTATCTAACCTCCAGAAGCTAAATGAAAGGCATGAAACAGTTTCGCCCTCTGAGCTCTTAGAGGACGCCAACCCCGTTGACATCCTGGTTTTGGATTTGTAGCCTTCCAAACTGCGAAAATGAACTTCTCTTGTTGAAACCACTTAGTTAAATTACTAAGTTGTGCAGCCCTAGGAAACCAAAGCAACTTGCATAAGAAATTGCTTGGTTTTCCGCATCCCTGGATGACACTCATTAGAGTAGTGGCTGTTCCATTCCTGGGAAGTTCTCCAGTACACCAGAGCTTCAGCCAGTCTGTTTTAATAATTCAAGTTGCCTATGTGATGGTTATTATTTTCTTGTTTTCTGAGTCCGGGCCTCACTATAGTCCCAGCTGGCCTGCAACTCACTACATAGACCATACCAGGCTGACCCTAATCTCTCAGAGATCCACCTGCTTGTCCCTCCTGAGTGCACGGATTAAAGGATTGCACCACCATAAACAGTGTGATGGTTATTCTTAAGTGCAAACTTGATTTTTCTGAGAGAAGCCTGGAGACTACTAAAGCCCACTTCTGGGTATATCATTGAGGGTGTACCTATTAATTTGGGAAGAAGGACCCACCGTGTCTGGACAGCATCATCTAAAAAGCCCAGGGCTCAAATGTGAAAAGGGGATGAAAGAGGAAATCAGCTGGCTCAAGCATTCTCTCCCTTTGCCTCTCATCTGCCAGGAGATGAGCTCATATGTTCCATCATGAAGAGTCTCTGCTGTGATGGCCTGAAACTGTGAGCTCAATAAAATTTCCTCTTGTTAAGCGATTTTCCTCAGATATGAGTTACAGTGATAGAAAATCTAGTACAGCCCATTTAATATCTAATACCACCAAAGAAAAACAGATCAGCAAATTCAAGGCAAACTGTGTAAACACAATGGCACAATACAATTTTTTTTAATGAACTTTCAAAGTAAACAAAGTAGGAAGTACCTAACTGCAAAATAACAATAGTGAAATAAAAGCTAAAAAGGCCAGCCAGGGAGTTTACTGAAGACTTCTAGCTTCAAAGAATTCTCACAAAGAGCAAACAAATGAGAAGCAGTTATAGATAAATATTACTGTAGTGGTGATAACGTGGGGCTCTGCAGACTGCCTAGATGAAAAGGAAGACAGACGGTGTCTCCTGACACTCAAGAGAACTGTGAGATGCTAAGGAAACTGGGTAGGGAAATGCAGACACAAAGAATGATAAGATGGAAGATAAACATATCCAGCTAAGGGGATGCTCTTCCCTCAAGTTCAACTTTGGACAAGCATGAGCCATAAAGTTGAGACAAATTATATCCCCAGATTCCTGGAAATGTTGATCACAAAACCATTTGGATAGCCCTTGAGGACTAGTTGGGGATGGGAGAGAGACTGAAAATGGATGAGTCTGTTATACTTCCCGAAGAAAGAACCATGGAAAATCCTTAGGAAGTCCAGACCAGTGCATTTGATAGAAAACTAGATTATTGTGCAAATAAATGTGTTTTAGATACTTAAGAGGGAAAAAAAGTGATTATTAGGATTTGGAATTGGTTTAGAAAGAAGAACAGAAGCAAGCAGGAGGCAACCCTTTTCCTATTACCCTGGAGCCCTTCCCATTGTGTCTAGCCACACTGGCCTCCTAGTTCCTAAGTAGCACACCCAAGAGGCTATTGCTTAACAGACTCTGAAAACTGCTTCCTCTGTCTGGAATGTTCCTCCCAAAAGAAGGTCTGCACCATCTGTCTTTACGGTTCCAGTCCAGTGTCTCCTCCTCTTGGAAGTCTTCCTGAAAGGCCTTGTGTAATGTTCAGCTCTCTATTCATCTTCCATTCCCTGCCCTAGCTTATTTTAGTTCACAACACAATTATTTAATAAAACCACATGTACTGACCTGTGGCCATCACTTCTCTGGAGTTTTTAAAAACATTAATCTGCTTTATCCTGATGAGACTGAGGGAAATATTTGTGTTATGTGCATTTCATTGGGGAAATTGGGGCACAGAGATATTACACTGAATTTGTCACAGAGGTAAGATACATTGCTGCTTGCACACAAGAAGCCTGGCTTCGGCGACCCATCACTGCTACCATGCTGCCACCATCTAACACACCTTGTATTTGACTTACCTAGCTAGCATGCTTTTTGCTATATCTACCCCACAAAAAATGCAGACTTTTGAGTACAATAGATTTTGCTTTTGTTTAATATTATCATAGCCCATAAATATAGTGCAGCACATGGTAGATAATCAATCAACATTTTATTAAATTAATACAATATAAATGCTAGAAGACCTCCAAAGTCAGAAGAAGCTTCTCTTTCAGAATGAGGCATTTTTCTTACTGTGGATAAGTATTGAAGACTATTAATCTTTGATTCCCTTAGAGCTGGTAAATGCTCAGCTTGTGAATTTAGAATGCAGATGGATGAGGTGAGCTGGCAAGGAGGCCGGAAGTGGGAGATGCTTGTTGAAGTATGAGCTAAAGCATCCCCAAATCTCTTATAAGGAGGTTTTGTTACGATGAGAGAGTGGTCCATTGTATGAAAGGAAGACAGATAATGCCATTGACTTTTGCAGTTAGCTACCCAGCTTCTGAATCATGAGCAAAACTGGCATCAAATAGAATGGAAGATCAACTGCAAAATATGCATTGACTATTACCCATATTGAGGTACTTTGTCAAGACCTAAAAGGCCTATGAAAATTATCAGGAATGTCTCAGCTCTGAAAGGACTGGAAACGTGGCAGGGAAAGACTCAGAAGTCAAAATGATGCCAAGTATAAGTAGGATAGTCAATGACAATAAAGAAAGCACAGTCATGTGACTGATAGCATCAAGTTCCACATGACTAATGTGGAAAGAGCAAGTACTTTAGGAGAGGACTGGGACCACAGTAGGCTGGGGAGCTTTCCAGGGAGCTCTGCCTGCCATGCCTAGCACAAATGTATGTATTCATGATCACAAGCAACAAAAGACAGGGTTACCAGAATAAATGAGTATAAGGAGACTATTAATAAAGGATAGCATTTGATTCCAACACACTCCTACCTGACACTGTTAGCATTTGAAAGAAAAACATTCTAACTCCTAATCTTTTGGGGAATATTAACATAATGTGGCTTTGAAAATTTTAGAAAGACCTCATGATTAATTTAATCACCATTTTGCATAGCATTCCCACTTGCAATCTGCATTTTTGCTTTAAAACTCTTACAATATAGCTGTCATTCTGATCTAATGAAATGCCTCTTACTAGGAAGTGAGGAATTTTCAAATGTGGAGGCTACACAGAAATGAAGAACGAAACATGTGTCTATCCCTGCAATTTCACCATGGTAGACTAATTGCAGAGGCCTGTGGGTATGGGTTGATGTTGCTGAGTAGTCAGCCTTTACTGCCATTGCTTTCAGGGCAATTTGCATAGCATGGCTCATAGTGTTTTATGATTTTTCTTTTAAAAAATAATTCTACTTGTTAGTCACTAAATCTATTTAACTCTTCCAGTACTGTCTAGCATGGGAGGCTCATCAGCAGGATGAGTGTATCTCTCAGTTGCTGAGATTGAAAAAGTGTCTTTAGCTGGTGCAGTTCTGCTTCTTTTCATCTTCTGGGAAGATTTCTGTAGCAGACTGGATTCTCTAGGATGCAAACTGTGTTGGTTATGTGTCATCTTGGTTGGGTTAAAGGATGACAAGGTATTATTTCTGAGCGTCTTTATGAGGCTATGTATAGAAGGAGTTTGCTTTTTAATAGTAGATAGTAAGAAGTATAGTGTAGGTGAAATTCAGCCCACCAAGAATCTGACTAGAATGAAGAGGTGGAGAAGGATATTCTTTCTCTCTGTTTTTGAGCTGAAATAATCACCCAATGTCTCTTGGTCTTTACATCAATATTTCTAGTTCTCAGGTCTTTTGATGCAGCCTGGGACTTATTCTATTGGTTATCCAAGTTCTCAGGCCTTCATATATAAATAGATTAAAACTAGGCTGGGCTTTCTTGGCAAAAGCCTTTAATCCCAGCACTTGGGAAGTAGAGGCAGGGAGACCACTGTGAAGTCAAAGCTAGTCTAGCATGGTCTACAAAACAATTTCCAGGTCAACTAGGGCTACAGTGAGACCATGTCTCATAAAACAGACAAACAAAAACCTAGGGTAAAGCTGGGCCACAAGGCAGTGAAAATGGAAGGTCAAAAATGGCATGGTGAATCAGAGACAAACCAAGCTGAGATGGGAGGGCATGGTCTTGGTAAGTCAAAATGATGATCACTCATGGGATATGAGATGGCCCAGGAAAGGGGTATGACCTTCTGTAATGCAAATATTTGAGGCAGTTCCTGAAAATGTCTGACAGCTGTGGACTATCTGTCTGAGACATTCCCAGCAGCAGAGGAAATAGGTCTTTTGTTCCTGAAGGCTGACCTATATGTCACATTACAGTGTCCATTATTGTCACCACATTTCTTTTAATGGCAGGAGCTCAGTTAGACCTCACCATATGCAGCATGGTCTACACGGACTAGGAAGGCCTTTGTAAGGTCTTCCTGTGGCTTGTTCTTCAAGAATCTGTTCCCCTCTGCTTAAGAATTTAACATATCATTAATTCTCCTAGTAAATTTTATAACTGTAAACAACTTCAAGAGGGGGATTTGGAATTTATTCACTGATCTTTCACATATGAGTCAGGTCAGCTGATCATACCACTGCAAGATTATATAGTCATTAATTCTCCTAGTAAATTTTATAACTGTAAACAACTTCAAGAGGGGGACTTGGAATTTATTCACTGATCTTTCACATGAGTCAGGTCAGCTGATCATACCACTGCAAGATTATATACAAATGTATTGATTTTTTCATTTCAATCAAGGTTAGGTCCTGAAGTTCAGTGCTTGCATGATCATTTTTGTGTTGGAAATGGTACATTTTAAGAGACTTACCACTGGTTTAAGAGACCTTCCTTGTTTGGGTGTTTATTTCTTTGTACCTGACTAAAAGGAAGTTTGTGTACTACACGTGCATGACAAATTTATTGGCTACAATGTTATGAGTTATTTATAAGTCAATACAATTATTCTGGCTATTTCTGAAGAGAATAATAGAAGACTAGTTTGGAAAAGTCACACCAGTCACAGAGGCATCGAAGTATATCCTGGTGTGGTGCACAAAGAATTTGCTCGCCTCATGGAATATTTGCACTCAAGTCAAGGGGAAACATCTAAAGCGATACAGCCGGTGGCTTAGAACATGGCTTGGATTTAAACACAAACAAAAGGGTAATCTGGCCTGGCACAGTCTGGCCACTGCATCAGTGTATCTGAAGGTTACATTTTATGTTTATTAGCTTCATCCAGATGGTGTTTTATGTCCTTAATAACTTTGTCCCTGACTAAGCCATGAACCTACCATTTGACAAGCACAGTAGGAAGTGTCTATCAGCAAAAAAAGTCATTTCATAATCAGAAACATCACTTGAAACATTTGGACAGCATTGTGAAAGAGGTTGATTCCTTTTATGTCAATGCATGTTGTTGTTGGCAAATGAAGTCAGCTTTTCCAAAATGAACCTAAATTCAATGAGCCCCGGGATGTCATTAAGAAGAATACAATTCATGCTAATATTTCATATGAGTAATAACTTCTTTGTAAGAGATCAAATTACTGTGATGCATATTTATATGTCTGTAAATTTAGTGCATAGCATGTGTTAGTATTCCTGTGTTACAAACTTGGAGATGGGAGAAAAGTAAGTATAAAGTCACCTAGAGGATTTCCTCTGATCCTCGTTTCTCCTGGTTCTTGGAGCTCAGTGGTCTAGAATCGCCTACACACTGAGTGAGTTTAATGCCTCTCTTTTGAAACTTATGAATTGGTTTGTTGTGATGACTGTTTGTACTGTGGATTCAACTCTGCCTCCAAATTCTAACCAACTTGAAGGCAGCTATTATGCATTGCTTAACTCTATCTTCTCAGAACACAAATATACAACTGTGGATTCTATTGAAATAAGTAATGCTTTTTAATTAAACTCTTATTTATCACTCCCCAATTTAAAATAAATAGACTTCCTAATATATTCAGAAAAGCAAAACACTAAATGTGTTTTTTAAAAAAAAGTCATATGGAAACCTAACAGTAAAGAAGCTTCTTAATTTTCCTACATATACATTATAAAAGAGATTAAAAGGAGATATAACAGGGGGCATTACCCCTTCTAGAGATGGTAGACTAACAAAATAATACCTAAATGCAAGGTCTGGACTTCTTCTCTAGAAGCTGTTGACCAAGGGTCCCATAGACACTCAAACAATATGGCCATTGCCCTTGCCCTTGGTTACCTATCAGAACTTGATGGTAAAATCCTATTGCTGAAGATACTTCATACATGAGCTGTAGAGCAAACAGGGAGAAATAAAACTGGTGCTGACTTCAGAGCCCCATCTCTACTGGCTAGCTCTCATAGTGGTAGAAGGTGCTATGCATCCTTCTAAAACGGAAAAAAAATCATCATCACCATACCCAGCCGTGAACCCTGTGAACTACAACAACTAATCTAACAATATGGTGACTGGTGCAATAGTGTCATCAATAATATGGGAGTAACAAACCACTCTCTAACTGGATTTGAGGTCGACTTCATAGGATGGAGCCATGCCTGACATTGATATCGGGCTTAGGAACCTGAAGCTAGACAAGACACAGAGCATCAGTGAGAGCCTAATACTAGTTTCTACTAACTAGTTATTGTATCAAACTGACTGCTTAATGACTTACTGTTATACCCATAGATTTTCTCAGCTCTCACCAGAGAAGCTTCTTTATGCAGCAGATAGTGTTTAACACAGGAATCCACAATTGCCCAATGTGCAGAGAACAAAAGAATGCAAAGTATTAATCACTGAGTTAAGATACCTGTATAAAACTTCTGTTTCTCACTTTTTCTACCTCCCTCAGGTAACATCTATTCCCTATTATCCCCCTTTCAGGTTGTTTCTTGCCATTTACCTCCATGTATCCTTTCCCTTTACAGTAATCAGGAGGGAGGAGAGGAGGGAGGGACATACAAGGAACCATGGTGTAGGGGAGGGAGGGAAGTCAGGAGAGGAAAGATGGTAGATGTCCAGAGGTATTGGGGGGAGGGTGGGCATAGTGGGGGCTCTGTGACTATGGAGGAAGGGAAGAAGAAAGCTGGATGGGAGAAAAAAGAGTGGAGGTGAGTGAATCTCAGGAGGCTAGGAAACCTAGAGGAAAGATAATGCCCTAGAAACCCCATGAGAAATGCACATAGAGTGTCTGAACATTAATGCTTATGTATACCTGGGAGCTGCTTGGCAGGGAATGCAGTGCCAGATAGAAGAGCCCTCCCTTAGAGTGACAAGCATGCTGTACAGCACTCATCAAAGAAGCTTCTTTTTGCAACAGATGGAGGCTACTGCAGAGTTGCACATCTGGTCAGGCACGGAGAACATACGACTGGGAGATGCCAGGTACTAGGTGACACATCTGCGGTCGAATCTCTAAAACTAAGGCTCATGGAACATAGCAGAATAGGGGGTAGAGAGATGGGCTAATGCACCCCTCACCTTTCACCAGTGAGGCTTCCATGTACATCAGAGTGTGACACACACAAAGAGCCACAACTGGCCAAGTTTTGGAGAATAAGACTGTATGGAACCTCACCCTCCCTTGGCTCAGGGACCATTGTGGAAAAGGAGGTGGAAAGATTGTAAAAGTCAGGGCTCATTCATGAACACAGGTAGGTGGAGGCCTCCAGGCCACTGGAGGCTTGTACATATGAGCCTGTGGCAGTGGTGGCATCAACCATGGGACCCATATCAGAGGAGGTAAGAAATAGGCGGTGGGTCAGCACTAGATAAGTGAACTATTTGAGACTGGTTGCTGCCAGGTGAGGGAGAAAATGACTTACACAGGACCACTGGGTGGGCTGACTAGACTCCAGTGGATGCATTTACACTGAAGGACATTTGGGTACAAACACCTGAATGAATAGAACTCAGCATGTATGGCAGAGTGCATAGGGTTTGGTGAGTGGTTGGGAGAGGCATGGATGGGGGAAGGGTTCTGGATTTGAACGGGAAATGTATGAAATTTAAAAAGCACAATAAATAAGTGAAAAACAAAAACTTCTGTGTCTCAAGGCTCAGGAATCATTATAGAGGAGGGTATGGAAATAGAGCCAGAGGTGGTAGATGACTGTGTGAAAATAGAGTTTTCCAGACTGCTGGTCAGATACAGATAAAAATTCACAGTAATGGCGACAGCATGCATAAGCCCCATGCAAGCACAAACCAGACAAAATCCCAGCAGAGACATGGGGAAGTGAGTAAGTATCCCAAACCCAACCTGAAAAAATCTTCTGGCAACTAATGGCTACTGGGAGAGGGAGAGACCATCTCCTTTAAGGATGTGACTCTTGGTAGTTTAACCAGGCTGCAGTGATGAATGGACCCACACTAAAGAATATTTGGGGGACATAAGTTAGACTCTATAAGCTATATATAGTTTATAGACTTCAAAGTGGAAACAAAGGTTGTTTTCTGGAGCCCAGATTTAGATAGGAAAATTAGAAAAACAATGTTTTACTGTCTATTTTATTTTAGTAACTTTAATTTAAAATGCTTAGCATAATTCATGCCATTTAGTTTTAAATTTCAAATTCCATCTTTTCCCTTATATTTTCTTTCCTTCTTTCCTTCTTTGTTCTTACTTTGTTCTTTCATTCTTCCTTTCTTCTCTTTCCTTCTTCCCTTTCATCCTCTTTTCATTCATTTTTTTGGAACAAGCACATATTTACTAATGTTTCTATTGAGAACTTAAATCCCATGAAAGCAGATAATCTTTTAAGACAATTGTCAGTGTTCACATTTTACTTAAGGTACTCATAATTTTATTTTCAAAACTTACTTCCTACAAAGTACAAACTTAAATTGTGTGTCTTGTAGCATAAAACCCATTTTTTCCTTCTGTTCTTCATCCCTTTAATTCAACCTTAGGGAATTCTTTTCCTATATTATCAAAAAGATTTTTAAACTTACTTAAAAAAATATGATCACAGTTCATAGGAGCTAAACTTCAAATTATGCTAACCTGATTTTTAAACTGTACTATGATAATAGGATACCTTTGAGGTTATACTATGATTGGGTAGACATTAGAAAATTTTGTCTTAATCACGTGGTACAGAACTAAAATAATTTTAAAAGACAAATCATTCTTAGAATATAGAACTGTGTGGTTGGAGAGATGGCTCAGTGTTTCAGAGCACTGGCTGCTTTTATAGAGGATCTGGGTTTGGTCCCCAGCACCCACATTGCAGCTAAGAACCAACCATAACTCCAGTTCCAGGGGATCCAACACCCTTTTTTGTCCTCTGTGGGCAATGCATGACACGGATGCACTTACATACATGCAGTCATGACACTCATATATATAAAATAAAAATAGTTAAAAAATAGAATACAGAAATATTCACACATCTGATCAGTCAAAACTAATAATGATGCATATTTTGAAAAGAGGTGATTTGAATTTGGAGCTAGCTCAGTCCATGAAGTGCAGCCTCACAAGCACGAAGACCTGAGTTCAATCTCCAACATTCTTGTAAAAAAGTGGGGGGCATGTGATGTAATATAAAAACTGGGAAGGCATAAATGGAAGGGTCCCTGATGCTCACTGCTCAGCCAGCTTAGTCTAATTCATGAGCTCCAGGTAAATAAGAGACGTTCTCTAAAAGGAAGCAAAACACACACACACACACACACATACACACACACACACACATAGAGACACATGCACAGACCATGTACCTGCATACACACGTGCACAGACACATTACGTTTTAATGTAATAGGTTCAATTCTAGGTGCAAAATGAACTATTAGATAGGTCAAATATCAAGCAATTTAAAGTAATTGAGTATCTTGATCATTAGCAATTGTCAAGAAGAAATAGTACTGTATCTTCCTTGCAATGTTTGTGTTCATACTGCAAGACTACTTCCTGTTGTGCTGTTCCATACCCTTATCCACGACATTATAATTGACTTTTGTTTAAGAACTTGTAAACAATGGCTCTTTAACAAAGTGAAGTAAACTACACAACTTGAAATTTTTTGGTGAAAGTGATATAAAATAAATACCAGCTGTTTTCCTTTAGATGACAATGTAGGTTTTCCAGTAAGAGAGGAATCAAAAGAACAATTTTTCTCATTAATTGAAAACCAGAAAGATAGCGTGATAGAAGACAAGTCTGATTTTATACATTATTTGAACTCCCAGAACCTCGGGTTTACATCTGTATCATGATGGTGTATCTATCGGTCAAAAGTTGTGGATTTTAAAGGCATCAACCTGCTCAACATATGATATAGAACAAGAATACAGGAGATGTTAGTGTTCTCATTTCCCTTTGAAAAAGATAGTGATCTTCCTTCACCTTGGGAAAAAAAAAAAACCTATTTAGACTGAAGTAATGGCAGATATAGGCTTTACAAAATTATACCAACTGTCAAGTTGCAGTAGGACAAAGATGCAGTTCTTACAGGATTAAGGCAAAAAGGACAAGCAAATCAACAAGCTGAACCACAATTGTAAGAACAGAAGCCTTGTACTGGAAAAGGGAAACATCAAACTATACAGTCCTAAGCTTATGGGGTCCACAGGGAATCCTGGACTCTTTCGAAATTGGCCTTCTATATTGTTAAGTAGCTGTGATCATTACTCTGTTGAGGTCCATTAAGGGCATACTGTTCAAAAGAGTTGGCTCTACTTCTGGTCTTGGGTAGAGACCTAACATTCCAATCTACCCAAAACATAAGGGTTAAATCAAATATGCTAATTACCTGGTAGAATCCTACCCCTAGGAAGGCTGATTCACTGTAAGCCCTGCTAAAGAGATGGGAGGAGTAATTATCCCTTTGATGAGAGTACGGTATTTTTCCTTCTCAGAATACCTGCCCCTGCTGCAGTCATATGGTTGAGTTAAGCCTGCTCTCATATTTGAATTACTCAGTGAGTGTAACTTTCCCTTTTCCCCCTTTCTTGCTATCTTTTCTTTTGGATACTGAGCATCAGCTGGGTACACTTTTCTGGAAGATCTGGGCTTTCTCATTCTCTTGAAGCCCCTAGCCTGCTTGCTGAACCTCCTTTTCTCCATCTACATCTTGTGGGCAACTGCCAAGAATTACAGCTTCTCTGCCCTGTTATTTGTATTTTAAAATCTAATAAAATTGTCCTTGAACTTCCTTGTGAGTCCATTCATAAATTCTTTTATTTATAAGAACTCTGAGAGGGAACCCCAAATTGCCCGATAACAAAATTGCACACCAGTCTTCAACCAAACATTTTTTTTTGTTTGTGTTTAGGGGAAATGCTTAAAACAGAAGAGCAAATAAAAGGTGATAACGTGAGCTAATCACAAAGTACCTGCAGAAATATTCATTAGTTTGCATTCTAGAAACCCAAGGGAAAGAAATCAACTCTGGGCAGGCACCCCTACCTTATCTTTTATACTACCTGAGGAAATTGGCCCTCAAAGATGCCCCTTACCATGTCCCAATACCCTGTGAACAGCAGAGAAAAAAAAGCTTATCTAATATCTAAATTATTATTCTAAGGTACTAAAACCAAGAACTCCTTGGGACTCAAGCTGGAATCATGCTGAGCTGCTCAATGGCTGTTTGAGAGAGCGTCAGTTCTAAGAAAGATGTCTGTCTTTAGAAAGAAAACCAAAGTGAACATGAAAGGACACATGTTTTTTGTCCCCAAGAAACTAATCTGAGTTCTTATTTAAGAAATAAATAATTGAGTCTTTTAAAAATGTGTTTTTCTGATAAGACTTTAACCCTTAAACACCTGATCTGGCTCCATAAGCATTGTACAGTATCAGGTAAAGATATGACTGTAGGGTACCAAATCAGTTAAGGACAAGGGACAGAAAGCTTTCTCCTTTTCAAATGGACCAGAGCAGGAAGGAGATGCTGAGAATTCCTATGTCCTGGAAGTACATGCCATCCACAGGTTCCTATGTCCTGGGTGTACATGCCATCCACAGGCTCCTATGTCATGGAAGTACATGCCATCCACAGGCTCCTATTATGGTCGTGCGGGTTTCCCGGAGCCCCAGCTGCTGGGCGTGGCACCGGTCTCCCTTGCCCCGCTTGGGGGATGTGGGATGGGTCCCGCACCACGTCTGCTGAGACTCTCCGCTACCGGGCCTGGCGGCTCTCGAGGACCGCTGTCAGCTACCCTGTTGGGTTCCTCCCAATCTACCGAGCACTCCCTCTGGGTTCGAGATCCGTCAGCTGCCGGGTCACGAGGGGAGGTGCGGGACAGTGAAAGCAGGGTCATAGTGCCCCCCGGGGAGACTGGATCATAGGCAATGAGACACAGGACTCAGCTTAGTCCATGTTACAGCTCCAAGTCCAGCAGCTCCAGCTCCAGCTCCAGCTCTGATTATTAAGGGGGAATCAGGATATTTATACTATGGAGGTGGTAGTGAAAACCTTAGCTGATAGGTACTCCTGGGATGCTTCATTTACATAGGGCGGTGGGCCTCTATCAGGCTATCAGACAACTCCTGATTAAAACCTGGTAGCTCCTGTGCCGGAGGGCATGTATCTTGTGATGGGCATTTCAAAAGTAAGTCAGGGAGGAGAGCAGAAGGCGACCCGCTGAGAAGGGGAGCCTCCCCATTCCGCCGAGCCAGTTTGTGGCTATCCGGACATGGGGAGACTGCTACCCTAAACAGCAGGGGTCCCCAACACCTATGTCCTGGAAGTACATGCCATCCACAGGTTCCTGTGTCCTGGGTGTACATGCCATCCACAGGTTCCTATGTCCTGGGTGTACATGCCATCCACAGGTTCCTATGTCCTGGGTGTACATGCCATCACAGGTTCCTATGTCCTGGGTGTACATGCAATCCACAGGCTCCTATGTCCTGGGTGTACATCATGCCATCGCAGGTTCCTATGTCCTGGGTGTGTGCCATCACAGGTTCCTATGTCCTGGGTGTACATGCCATCCACAGGTTCCTATGTCCTGGGTGTACATGCCATCCACAGGTTCCTATGTCCTGGGTGTACATGCCATCCACAGGTTCCTATGTCCTGGGTGTACATGCCATCCACAGGTTCCTATGTCCTGGGTGTACATGCCATCCACAGGTTCCTATGTCCTGGGTGTACATGCCATCCACAGGTTCCTATGTCCTGGGTGTACATGCCATCCACAGGTTCCTATGTCCTGGGTGTACATGCCATCCACAGGTTCCTATGTCCTGGGTGTACATGCCATCCACAGGTTCCTATGTCCTGGGTGTACATGCCATCACAGGCTCCTATGTCCTGGGTGTACATGCCATCACAGGTTCCTTCAAGACTGGGAAAACTGTGAAAAGATTGCTTTCAAAGGGGAAGATAAAAGTGGATCTTTACTTTACAGACCTCAATTACTTTTAGTTAAAAGTGTGCACAGTTTAATCTCTTGGTGAAAAAATATCCAGTCATTTGCTACTTGCAGTTTTGAATATGAGCTGATCTGATGTATAACTGTATTGTTATTTAGAAAAGTTGTGTAGTCACTTTGCTTTCATTTTATTTTAATATAGACACTATGAAAGGTATTTCTCCCCAGCAACCAGTTCTTGTTAGGTTTCCTCTTCCCAAACACTACACTCTTGGTTTCCCGAAATTTTTATTTTCAGATAAAATGAAGATCAGTGTGGTTTTTCCTACATCATTTAAGTACATTATATTTTAAAAAATAACTGATCATATCTTGTAATTTTATATTTTTCTGTTAAAATAGGACATGCATAATCATTGCCCAGCATGTCCAGTGAATTATAGCTTATTTAGGATTTATTTTAAATACAAAGATCATGAAGAGAAAACTGCTTAGAGCATTGCCAAGTGAACTAAACTTAGCATGTATGGTATCTGGCTAAATATACGGTTTTTCTTAGGTAATAAGAGGGAACAACTATTGAAACTGCAATCATCTTTCACAGGAAATACTGTTTTTCTTGAAGATTGCTCTGCAATGAAGTATGATAATGCTTGAAGACTTTCTACTTATAATTAGCACAAATATGAAAGAAACATTTTTATATTTTCTATAAAACATTCCTTTTGCTCTTATTAAGACACGGTATGTTTTTGCATGGGGCATTCACAACTTCTGGTTAAAAAGCCCCACTGGGCATGAGATATGACCTTGGGACTTTCTGGTTAAATATTAAAATTGAAATGACATTATTAAGGGATGCATGCACAAGGCCCTGGGTTCAATCTCCAGCACCACACTACACAAAAAGATAAACTCTTAATGGAGGCTCAGCAGTTAAGAACACTGGCTGCTCTTTCAGAAGACCTGGGTTTGATTCCCAGAACCCACATGGCAGCTGACAACTGTCCATCCATTTCCAGGAAATCTCATGCACTCTTCTGGCCTCTGCAGGTATTGCATGCATGTGGTGCACTTATATGCAGGCAAATCACTCATACATATAAAATAATAAATAAAACATATGTAAATAAAAATGCATAAGAATAATAAAAATAGCTTTAAAGAAATGAAGGAACACACACACACACACACACACACACACACACACACACACTACTATCACAAAGTAATCCAGTTAGCACATAATGCTTAAATGCTATTGAATTTATGGAAGAAGCTGTAAACATGGAATCATATGTTTAAAAGGTGAACATGCAAAAATAGAAAATATATTGGTATAATGCACTTGAGGTGGAATATAAAATAAAATAATGTGTAATGTTTGGTATGCCATATAATTATAGTATTATTTAATCATAATACATTTGAAATATTTTGAAAAGTATTCTAATAGAGCTAAACAGTGACTATGATCTATCATTGAAATAATTACATCAAATATTATATATTACTTATTCTCAAATAGGAAATGCTATTTAAATTAAACCTTTCATTTAAGTAATAAGACTTGAATACCAAATGATTTTAAAGTCTTCATTATTCGTGAGACCCAGGATCTCTCCAGCTTGTTCCAAACTTCTATGGAGGAAGAAAGTCAAATAACCCTAAATATTACCTTTTATTGCTTCATACAAACAATATAAATGACTTTAAATTATTGAACTTCCAGGCATCATTTCTCAACCTCCTTGTCACATGTGTTCTAGAACCAGCTCCACTCCTAAAATATTTCCCTCGGCTTTCAGAAATAACATATGTGAAAATTCTCAGAGTGAGAGAAACCAGATAGGTGAAGCATCTGCCTTGTACTATTAGAACAGCTCTTGAATTCCATGTTGGTGCCATTTCTGGGAACACAAAGGAGAGCCCATCTCAAGGTATGTCACTGCACATCCTCAAAGAGAAACAGCTGTGAATTAGCTGAACAACTTTTCTGTATCCAAACCTTCTTGCTCTGAGTCATAGAGTAACAGACAAAAGTTGAAAAAAAAATGTACATTGGACTTAGTTGAACCAGAATAGAATACCCAAAAGATTGTGACATAAAGTACCCAGAAAGCTCATCTGCATCTCAGTCTCATGGAGCTTGCGATGTGGCATGTCACAGAGTCTCTCTTAGCTTATGTGATTGCTCGCTCCACATGCTGCCATTTACAGTGCATGGTATACAGTAAATCTATTTTCTGTCAAGATGGGCTGGGTTTTCACAGCTCTGCACATGACATCCAGTCACTCTTCTTGGCTCTTAATGTTTAACATGGTGGAGCCTTGATTTTTGGCTGATTGCCTCCAATATGTTCAATTTTGGATGATTTTTAGAGTAGGTTTGTGAAATGAGGTCCTAGAAATGTGAAAAAATGTATAGGTTTCCTTAAAGGGCTTGTGGAAATCAGTCTGCTTCATAAGCATCATTTTGAAATTATAATATTAAATCAAGCATTTGTGCTACGACTTCTGTGGTAAGGGGGAAAATTCAGCAGGCAGAGGAAGAGATGGAAGGAGTCACCAGTTGAGGTGTGGAACTTGGGCTTGCATACCTACTCCCCACTACACAGCTACGTGTTGGCACTGGTTTTTGTTTATTTATCTAGTACGTGCCTTATATTTAATTAAAAAGTAGTGTTTCTGGCTTGACCAGCTGGTTCAATAGGTAAAGGTTCTTGTTACCAAACCTAACTACCTGAATTCAGTCTTTGAGACTCACATGGTAGAAAGAGAAAACTGACTTCCATGGATTGTCCTGTGACTTCTACATAAATGCCAAGCATAGCATGCCACAGACAGGGCCAACCAATCCACACATACAATAAATAATAAATAAATAAATAAATAAATAAAATTAAATGTAATTTAGATTGGATTTAAATTTGAAAACTAGTATTTAGAATACTGTTGTAACTTTAAAATCCTCTCTGTCAGCTGTCAGTCACATGTTCCTAACACTAGTTATTATCAGAAATGAAAAGGTTAGCTCATTGTCACGTGTCTTTCTTTGAACATTATTATGTCAATTTCATCTGTAAACCTTTTCGCTATTTCAAGATGGGCACGGTTTTTAATTCCCACCTTCAATCCTTGTGGCCTCCTTTCACCACAAGATGATGTCACCATATAAAACTCATCATCTTTGGTTATGGATGCAATGTGTGGCTATCTCAACTTTCCAGCACAATAATCCCTGCTGGGTACCTTATGGAGCCTACACCTGTGTGGAACACCAGTATCTTGCTATCATGGCACTGTAATTTAGTGAGCAGTAATTTAGTAAGAGATGAAGTTGAAAGGAAAGTTTACCTGGATAAAGACAGTTGGATGTTTACATTGTCTCAGAATATTTGGAAACTATCATATAAAAAATCATCTGAAAGACAATAGAGAATAGACATGTAGGAAAATACATGTTAATACTTAATTTCATCTCTC
>NW_008329141.1:2642604-2654993 GCF_000622305.1 Nannospalax galili | reverse complement strand
ATTCATATTTGAATACTTGTGAGGATATTTTGCATACAAATATATAATTTTGTTTCATTTTCTTGACTCAAACAAATAAAGGAAAAAATTATACTTTTAAATAATGAGATGATGACTTTGGCATACATGGTATAAATCAAATTTGAAAGTACTCCAAGTTAGTGGGTATAAAGAAAAAACACTTAAATTACAACAATAGACAGCATATCACATTTTGATTTGGGGGGCAGTTAAAAGTCTTGCCAGTTAATAAGAGAAAGGAAGTCAGGGGTAGAGTGGAAAAAAAAAGAAGGGCCCCTGGAATTCACAGCATTATCCTTAATTCCCTGGAGTAGTCCCCTAATCTTCTATCAGAACAATCAAGAGGACTAGATCACCTTTAATGATGAGTCTTCAATATGAGGTTTCAAATTTAAGTAATCAACCCACAAGGTTATGAAATACATAACAAGAAGACATAACAGAATTATATAGTGCAAAATCTCTCCCTCCCTTTCCCCACTCCCCCCTCTCTACCTGCTTCCCCCCTCCCCCTTTCTTCTTCCATCACCCCTTCTTTCTCCCTTTGTGAGTCATCAAGAATTTGAACCTCTAAAAAAATCTATGAGGAGGACTACAGGCAGGAGAACAAGCTGACTTGAAGATTTCATTAAAATCTGAAACTGACAAAACTCTTTAAACCAATACATTTGTCAATCACTCAGTAATTGAGAAGTAGGAACTGTGGCTGTAGAGTATTATATATGCAGCCATTCAATTAGCTGAGCTCCCTGAGTCCAAGAAAATCATAGAATGAGACAAGTGAAAAAGCTCCATCTTGGATCATCTGGATAATTAATTTAGACTTCTAACTTGCAGAGCTATTCTAGTAATCATAGCAATAAACATGCTATCTGTGTTTACCCACTATGTGCCAGGCACCATGCTAAGTGTTCCATATACACTTTTACCTAAGTGGTGTATACTGTGTTCAGATACAGTTTATGGATGAGTATAGACTATACATTTACTCATTCAACAGATTTTTATAGAATAGCTACTATATGCAGGATTTTTTCTGGGTACTGAAATCATGGTGATTAATCAAACAGATTTAATCAATACTATCCTGCTGAATTCCTCTGCATCCAAGTCATAAAGCAGATGAGTCAGCGCACAGGCACCTGGGCTGACCAGCATCGGACCACTGAAACACACTTCTGCATGCATAAGCTTAGCAGTGTTTGCCATCAGACTCGTGAACAGCAAAATACATAGTGAAATTATGAATGAAATGGGAAGGTTAAATTCAAGCATGGTTAGATGTAAACATAAGAGGAGATACCTGTGTTTCTGGGTGACGTGGCACAGAGCAGAGGAGTCTAGTGTCTTTGCACAATCTGCTGATATCTGTTGCATTCATCTTTATTAACACAATCAACAGAATATGTCTCATGAAAGAACCAAGAGAATCACTGACCCCACTTACGTTTCCTCCTGTCCTCATTTCTTTTAGCCTGCTGCTTTGAAGCCCAGCTTTAAATTAAATCTATATGTCAGAATAGCCTTTCTTTTCAATTTGCAAGTCCTGTCTCTTACCGACCAATCTGGTACCTGATCTCAAGAACTATACAGTCTTGGTGGACAGATAAAAGCCTAAAACAGAAAAGCAAGCTATATTAGTATCCTACATGAAGAAAAACTCTAGAGAAAGCAGAGGAAGGCGATAGAATGCAGATGGGCACAGGGAGAACCTGGAGTGTGGAAATGGCATAGAATCTGATGGTTTTGGTGGTCACAAGACAGTATATTTGTTACAAGGTGTAAAAATGTGAGCTTAAATTTGTTAAATTTTATACTCTATATAGCATCTCTGTCTATGAAGCTGGTAGAAAGTTGTTTACTTGGTTTTAATATCAATTTAAAAAGTAAAGTAACATATCATTTCTAATTTTTAATAATCTGTATGTATATTTTTAATAATCCATATGTATATTTATGCACATGCATAGTGTATACATAAACACTATGCACATATAAACATATATAGTATATATACACATTTACGTCTGTATAATTTTAAAGAAGTATACAAATGGTAAAATCAGTATATGCCTTTTATTATACTGTAAGGATTATTATAATTAATAATAGTGTAGAATATATTCCAAAATAACTAGAAAAGAAGATTTTGAATAGTCTTCCAACAGATACAAGATAAATAGCAGAGGTGAGAGATATGCTAATTGCTTTGATTTTATCATTATATAATGTATACATGTATTAAAACAGTACATTAAAAGAATTTGTATGTATCTATATATGTAAATACTTAAAACATTTCTAAATTTAAAAAATTATATATGTACATATGTATATCACATTTTGAAAAAGTGAAATATGAAACTATAATTTAAGGGGACTTGAAAGAAAGATTAACCACCATATTTCATGTAAAAATAAGTCAAAAATAAATTGTTCTTCAAAAATAATCAATATGTCTGAATACTTTTCTGCAGTCAACACTAAAATAGTTTAAAATGACCTCACTAGATGAACATCTAAACCTGAAGAAGGTCAGCAGTCATTGTTTATTACTTACTCAAATATTGACACATCATTAAGATAAAAGCAAAGAAACAAAAGAGATCAGAATTTTAAATTTTGAGAAAAGCTTTGGAAAGGAAAGACCATGGGGCTATGAGGTGAACCAAAGCATCTGGTCATTCACAAAATTACAGAAGTATTTTCATCATTAATGACCGTTGAGTCAGTAAAACCAAATTGGGTAAGGAAGAAAAGTTGTGAAGCATGGATTCAGAAGGAACCAAAGCAGTTTTGCTGTGGAAGCTTCAGGCGGCCTCTATGTTCCAATCTTGCTGAGAGCTGGTACCCTATGAAGAATCTGCTTCCTATTGCCTGGGCATCTCCACATCTACCCATGAGCCCTGATGCAGTCCTGGAATAGTATACATGTTTCTCAAGAGTTTCCTTGTTTCCTTATGTAAAAACAATCACAAATACCAATTTTATTTTAAACACATGTCTGCATTTCTCAAAATGTTCTAGTAACTATCACATGCTTACCTGAGCAAACGGCAAGGGGTGACAACCCGGGCTTAATGACACAGTGGCATTATTGCAAAAGGGCTCATAAATGGATTGTGCACTGTAGAACAGAGCAAGGTAACACTGTGTGGATATACAAAGAGAAACAGTATAGGGTAAAAACATTGACATGTTCAGTTAAAAATAATCCTTCAAAAGGCCAAAGTTAACAGTTAAAACCACTTTTTATCTAGAAATTGGCAAAAGATTTATCTAAAATGTTTATATTTTTGCCACCCCATAAATCAAAATTAGTTTTCCATTAAAAAATTGGATCAGAGATGATAATCTTCTTGCCAATTTTTAGCTAAATGCAAATGAAAACATCTGAGATTTTAAACTGAAAACTGAAGTTTATAGTTATATAGTAAAACTACTGCCTGCGAACATTACATTGTGAGATCTGAACAGCATATGAGGTTATGAATTAACAGTCATCTCAGATATGTAAAACATTTAATTTCCTTTTAGTAAGCCCATAAACACAAACCTAAAGCCTATCTTGATTATTAATGTGTGTGCATTATTACATTTTTCTACCCTTCAGTGTTGATGAAATGTTTTTGTAACTTCTGTTTATTCTTCAAGTCTCACTCAAACTCAGAGCTTGTAGACAAAGCCCTGTCCTCATGATCTACCCTCCTCACACTGTGACATCTTCCCTTTGTGCATGTGAAGTTACTTTTCTTTCTAAAGTAATTACTTGGCAAATAGACTGAACGTAGCCATGGCATACAACATGATACTTTGCCGTGAACAGCATTGGGTAATGATCACTACAAATTAGTGAACATATCTGTCACCATCTACACTATGCATTAGTCATCTAAAACTTGCTTAGTTTACAACTGGAAGCTTGTACAGTGGTGTGATTATTTCATTAATATATGTCATACAAGTCTTAAGTTACAAGAGGCTACATGTAGGTTTTATTTACCATTTCATCGTGACAATATATATGACACCCAACGCATAGTGACACTTAACAGATATTTATTAAATGAATGAAATTTTCTTACCACAAAATGTGACCACTGAATTACTAAATATTACTAAATATTCAGTCAATACTAAATTGTCTTTTATAGTTTTTAATTTCTCAAACTAGTAAGTTGTGTCCTGTTCTTCTGACAGCTGTTTCATTCTTTACCTCTGCTTTTCAGCTTTCCCCAGCAGATGAATATTACTGGTATTTCCATGGGCCGGGAAGTGCTGACCTTGTCACTGTACTGTCATCTTTGTTCTTTCATGAAGCTCTGTATATTTAAAATGATATCTTCAGAGTAGCTCTGTTCAAGATTCACTGATGTCTGTATAGGTCAAACATTACATTCAGCTCTAGATATCTTACAGCTTTCAGGAACTAGTCTCAGAAAACATCCTGCCAGTTAAAATCATTAAGTCAGCAGATGAAGCATGTACTCACATATCAGGGTGTAAACAGACTGAAGATGTAGAAAAGAGATCACCAGGTACCAGTGTCTTAATGACCAAACCATAGTTTTTGAGGTGGAAGGTCAATGAACATAGAAGATATTATTGCCAACAGTGTGACACACAGACTTGGCTTCCTTTCCCTGGGGACGGAAACATAATGCTTACATGGAAACCAAAATCCTCCTTTCCTTGGGCTATAGAGACAAAGCCCATGGTAGAAAAGATTCATTCTTGATAATCAGTTTCATTTCCCCCATGTTGGTCCATTGTGGTAAAAGAGATGATTTCTACTGAAAGACAAACTTTGAACAATAAACTAATTTTCATCATGCTGACAAGGTCTTATTAAACCATGAGATATGCTAAAGTATGCGCTCAGAGATTCACAATAAATTCATTAAGCAAATATATATTTTTCTCTTTAAATTTTAAGGGAGAAGACAGGTGGTTAAAGACTAATACATTTTAAAAGAACTGATGGTATCTAGCCAGCTCCCCCCTGTCATAAACTCTTTGAATGACTGGGTATACTGACTGCCAAATGTGTTTAAAAACTCATTTGAAATGAAGAAAAGACTCAGAAATAAACAAAAAGGAATGGATAAAGAGGACATTTTATGTTTTTTCTTGTTTTATTTTTAAGACTAGAAGTAAAGCTGTTTTTTTTTAATGACAAAAGTTGTGTTCATGTAGGCTAAAATCTCACATTTCAACTTTATGCTCTGAGGGAATTTTATTTCTATTGATCAGACTTCAAATCAGCAGGAGAATTTCTATGTGATTTAACAATTAACAACACCATAAAATGAGTTTCTTGTAGATTAAGATATTCAGCTCTATTTTCTTTGCAATGAATGGACATTTGATCGTAGTAAACTCTCGGCAATGTTTTCCTGTATTTAAGTTCATAAATTGTATGCATCACATGTGTGTCCACACATGAAATATAAACATTCCCATGCAAAGGTACATTCACAAATATAAAAACTTTTTAAAGTAACATATTGTAGGTATGTATTAAAATACATAACTAAAAAGGCACCTGTGTCTTTTCCAGTATTTTAACTACGTATAATTCCATAGATGTCCTTCAAATCCATAAGAAAAGGAGAATTAGTTTTTTAAGACAAATCAGAAAATGTTTAAAAAGAGACAGAATTCCAAGTTTTCAAACAAGGCAGAAGAAATACTGATTCTATAGAATGTATGTGCATACCTACTTTTTACACCAGTATAGGGGGGCAAGGAGCATGTCCTGGGGGCAGAAGAGTTATTAGTGTGTTCAGTATATGGGACCAAAATCTGCCATGCCTGATTTGGACTATAGTGCCTCTTAAAAAAAAAAAAAAAGACTTTCTCTGCAACTACCAATCTGCCTGGGCATATACATAAAGGGAGCTGACAAATGATAAAGGAAATTGGAAAGGTTGAGAGGATGAAGTCAATAATAGATTTATCTCCAGACATTTAGCACTTGAAGTGCATCTGTTATACAATATGTAGACATATTTTACAGCAAATTTGGAGATTCTGTGAGCCCACTGGGCAGGGACAGTATCTAATTTTATATTCTATATAACTTAGAGCTTTACTCCATTGCTTAATGAGTAAGAAGGGGAGAGAGAGCAGAAGTGCATGAGAAGGACTTGGGAACACAAGCGGAGGCTTCGTGAGCCACGGCAGAGGGGCGGCAGTGCAGAAAAGGGCACAGCCCGACGTGAATATTTCATGGACAGCATGAGGAGACTGTACTAAGAAAGTTTTATGACCTTTGAAAGTTGAAAATTTTATTTTTCTCAAACTCAGAGAAAGTTAGTGGAAGCTTTGTTCTAAAGTAAGGAAGTTTGAATTATGTTGGGAAATGTAAAAAAAACTCACTGAAACACATTTAGAAAATAATTTCTTGCCAGTATATAGTATTCCCCACAATTTAGTTTTCTTCATGAACACGGTAAGTTCTACTAACCATAAATATCATAAAGTATTAGCCTTTATACTTTTAGTTTAAGAAAATATGAAAATCACTGATAATACCTAGGAAAATCAGTTTATACCTGGTTATTTGTGTGGATGTGAAATATAAATGTGTTTGAGTAATTTGTATTTGACCTAGGTCTCTTCTTTCCACTGTCCGTTTCTATGTCCTGCTCTGCCCACACATGAAAAACTGTATCTTAAAGTTTAATTATGAATACATTTGTTTATTTGGTATAATTCAAAATATTCTTGCACTGTAGCTTATTGCCCTAGGAAATGGAAAAGATATGCTTTAACCTTATTTTTCCATTATACATGATGCTAAAACAATAAATCAATTCAGTTATTATTTTTTAATTAAGAGAGTTACTTCAGTCCCTTAACTGAAGCAGGGAGCTGGCTGACTTTCACCCCATCTTCACACACAATTTTCAAGTAACTGTGAATTTTAAAGTCTGTATTTTTATTGTCAATTAAAATGAATTTTCCCCTAGATCTTTGGAAAGTTATTTGACCAGTATGAGCAAGAGCTGGTACAAAACCCTCATGGTAGGAGGGTTTTGTGCTACTTTGTAGAGCCAATGGCTTGTTGCCAGGTGGGGTGATACCATACTTTTCCCAAACTATAGGATTCTGTCCTGTGTTTTGAGTATATGAGCATACAGTTTTAAAAGACTTCATGTCATAATGATCTTAGATGGTGAGCAACCTCAGGACAGACGAGAAACAGACATAGCTCACTATCTGTTCACCTACCATGCTGCCTCATAACATGTCAATCTTATTGAAATCTCATACACACATTTTCAAAGATTCACCAGGCTTTTTATTCTTTTGTGGTTTTTTTATATTTACATCAGTTCATTTGCTTTCCCATACTTCTCTCCCTTCTAAAAAAGAAATATACATACTTAACTATTGCATTAAAAGTAAGGAATAAAGTTAAGAATAACCTTTATATCTAAGCTTTATACCCTGAAAAAAATGTTATCTTTAAAATTTTATTTTCTAAAGTAGATCTCCTTGTCTACATCCTGATTAAAATAAAATAGCTTCTCATGGGATTTTCATTTTAAAAAGGAAAACCAGATTTTGGTTTTCCTCAGCAAACTTAATCTAACATACAGGAAAGCACAGGAAAGCACAGAATAACCTTTATATCTAAGCTTTATACCCTGAAAAAAATGTTATCTTTAAAATTTTATTTTCTAAAGTAGATCTCCTTGTCTACATCCTGATTAAAATAAAATAGCTTCTCATGGGATTTTCATTTTAAAAAGGAAAACCAGATTTTGGTTTTCCTCAGCAAACTTAATCTAACATACAGGAAAGCACAGGAAAGCACAGAAGAAGCAGGAAAATTTCTCTCTCTCTCTCGAAAAAAACAAAACGAAACCAAAAAATCTCTTTCTCTCTCTCTCTCTCTTCTCTCTCTCTCTCCCTCCCTCCCTCCCTCCCTCTCTCTCATAAAATACATTGTAGCACCTCATTGGTGCTTTCATGCTAATAAAAGAAGCTACATTACTGGACAGTTGGTTTTATGAACTAGGTCTCTGCTAGACTGGAGGGAGGACATTCTTTTTCTGCATTGAGGGATTGCTGACAATGGTTCTACCATGATTTAGCTGTATTTTATTTTAGGTTTCAATAGTCATGTGGGTCATGTGGATCAAAGGAACTGTGGGACTCACAATGTAGACTGAGTTTACTCAGATTAAGTCCTTCTAATCAAGAAAATAAATAGCCCCTAAAATCCCCAGTAAATCACATTTCAAAGTGATAAAGAGAGTAAAATAAATATACTAAGGAAAATAAAATAACCAATAGAACTCTGTTTTACATCTTTAAAAATATGGAGCTACTAATCTTGCTTTCAAAGAATGTACATGATTTAAGAGACTAAGAACCCAGAACGGAACCGTGGACTAAGGAAGGTAAAAGAGTTATTGTGTAATATGTACTAGATATTGGCGATCCTTTGCAGCTGTATACTATTACTTTTAAATAAAACATGAGAGAATAGATCCAAATACGTCTTTCTGAAAGAAATAAAGAGAATAGAATGAAAGTTCAATAAGCTGAGGTTTAGTGTATTTGATATAAAATAAAAAGGCACAAGTGTGCTTGGAGAATGATTAGACAAAAGATTACTGTGTGCTCCTGAATGTACAGAAAACTGTGTCCCGGTCTCTTTTGTGCTCTAGGTCCTGGAGTCCTGTGCATACTTTCTCATGTGGATATGAAAGAGTCTGTGATTCATGGAGATGGATGCATTGGGAAATATTACATAAGCAAAATTTCAGGCAGAAAAAGAGGCAATGTGAAGTTTTATCTTAGAATTGTGAGTAGTTAAGAATGAGCCCCAAATCATCACTTCCAGACCTTTTCACTAATCAGCTTAAGGTGGCAATATAATCTTAAAAGTTTACAAATATGAAAATATATGCATCTTTGTTTTCTATGTATTTCCAATTTTTGAATTTGCAAAATTGTTTTAACCATTGCTTCTTCTAAGACGGAATCTTTTCCTTCCCATGAATAAATATGGGTTTAAGGAATTTTCTCTGACCTTTATGAAACGCTATGGCAGATTATATTACAGCATTTTATTCTTCTATATACAATGTGAAGGTCACTTATGTTCTGTAATGAGTGAAGGCTCTATTTTACTAATGTTTTCCATATCACATTTCTAATTTGATCTCTAGCTTTATCCTTGGAGTCTGGAAGTCATTGAGCAGACCAATTTATTGTCTAGGGTTAAATGAAAAACAATTCTAAGAAAAAGTTTCAGTTGAGGAAAATGAAGATTCAAAGAATGATTTAATTTTAACATTAAAAAGCCCAGGTGATTTGTTTCCTTTTACTCCCTTTAGTATATATTGACCTTTCGTAATTGTTTACTATCAAGAATGCTATGCCTTTACAATTGCAAATATCCTAAACTATTCCATAATGCTAATTTCTACACTCAAAACTCTTTTTCTTCTTCTTCCAGGAAATCCTTACCAACATTTTTGCTTCCTACTCTGTACATTTTCCTCACTGTTTTCAGTTTCTAGCTTTGATCTTCCTTCCTTCATTTGGAAACTTTCTTTGATTCTTCAGGCCCTATATGAATCACAGAGGATTCCCATGATTGCGTGATCTTTCCAAGCTTAGAGTGCTAAAGGATACAACTTGAGCTTTTCAGTAAATAGCATCATGTTTTTTCACATGTCACTTGTGAAAAATATTAAAATAAGGAACATTTAATTTAAAGATTAAAAAATTATTACACATGCTAAATAGAAATTGCAGGACAGCTTATTTTTGATGATATGGCAAGGATTCCAGTTTATATTTTTCTTGCAGATTCTCTGAAAAGGAAATGAAACCAGAATCAGTATTATTACGCTCATCCTGCATTCATTCCAACTTCATCCAACTCCTTTGTGGCTTGGAATTAAAAAAAAAAAAAAAAAAAAAAAAAACCAAAACCAGATATCCTTGGGAAAATATGAGAGCAGTTTATCTTACAACATATGATTAGACTTTTTATTTTACCATAAAAGTTTCAAAACTTATCAGAATTTAGGGAAATTCCTTTTTTTAAAAACAAAATTTTGGTCATTCTTTTTTCTATCTAAAACCCAAGGATGACAAAGATGTACGTTCCAACTCTGGGAGGGCAGCAAACTTAGTAACTTGCTCACCCAAACCCACATGCATAAAATGACATTTAACCAGATACATCACACAATATATAATTTAGAGGGAAAAAAAAGAGGTTTATAGAATTTGGAAAGGGGCTGTAGAAAAAAAAAAAAAAATGACCTCAGGTATTTAAGACAGTTGCCACCAGGGGGCGATTTTAATAGGAAAGCTTCATTCCACACTATTGGTTTGGGGTTTTGTTGTCCTTATTATTTTTGGTTTGTTTGTTTTCCTTTGTCCTCTCATCAAAAAGTGCAATATACTTGCAATGGACCCCTAAAGTTCAGACAGGATAATGATACTGCAAGTTCTCTTTGAACTAAATAAAGAGCAAATATTGTTGGTATTAATAAAAGAAGGCAGAAAGAAAGTGAAATTTAAGTTGCTAGATTTGCTAATAGATATTCACATTGAAAGATGAAAGTAGCATTTTTGGTAGGTATTTCATAATCTTATGTACTTCTCTTTAGAAAGTGCCTATTTACTCTCTTTTATATGTTTGTTTTCTTTAGGACTGACAGTAAATTGGTGTCTATTGCCAGTGGCTTTTGAAGTCATTAATTTTTTTTAGAGGGCTTTTTTCTTCACCTTGCCAGAAAAGCATCTTATATTTAGAAATATTTTAGATTTGGTCCTAAACATCCTTTATAGTTTTGTATACATTTTATTTTGGTCTGAACATAAGACTGTGTAAGTAGTAGAAAAATACATTTAATGGCAATGAGATGCAACATAATGCAAGCTTTAATACCTGGAATATAGTAACCCACAGCTTTGAGTTATATTACCCATCATAAACTTTTTTAACCTGTGGCTCATTTTCAAAATAATAAACGTAACTATTCCATAAAAATATCTCAACACAGAAGAGCCAGAAAAGTGAAGGACATGAACAGATGGTACATCAATCTTCTGCATTTATACAATTTGTTTTTTTTTAATGCAAATAGTGTGGGTTGCCTGCTCATGCCTTGGATATTTGTTCCAAAGATGAGCACATTTTCTTATCTTTCTAGATCAATGTGACATTTGCAGTTATCATAAAGTGGGAGCCCATTTAATGATGTTAATGCTTCCTTAATGTAAAAATAAAATCACCTTCTTTATAAAAGCAAACATATTAAAAATCCCAAAGAGAGCATTGAAATATATGACATTTGTGGTTACTGGTAACTAAATGACTTGATTACACACAGGTTAAAAAAATAGTCTTAACAGTATTGTTTATGCACATTAATCAGAATGTTAAATATGAATTCTAGATTCCCCTATGAACAAGAGAGTAAATAAGAATATATTTGTATAATGAAGCTAGTAAGTTAAAGTTTTTTTTTTTTCCAGTTACTGAAGTTAAATGCTAAAACAGTGTCTTTAACTTTTCAGAAATGGAAGATTTTGTTCTTTGTGGATCTTGAAAAGTAAATAATACTGTTTCTGAGTAGTAATGTTTTACAAAAACAGAACTCATGCTTAAAAATAGTAAAGTGCTTAAAAACTAGTGGCATTAAAGAAATCATAATTCATGAAATGGTTTTAATGTATATGTGCCCTCTCTTCCCTACAGTTCAATTTCCCTGTAGAAGAGCTTTTTATAGAGAAGAAAAGTGTTGTTTCTATGGATCACTCCATCCCAATGGTGGAACCCACTTGGCTACTTCCTGGAGGGCTAGCCCTGGGAATTTGTTTCCTTTTCTTGTGTATTGTTGTATCTGTTTTCGCTGTTTCACACACATACCCAGAGGCCTTCTGGAAACTGATACACTATTCAAAGACAACCAGAGAAAGCAAATCATTTTCCTTCCTGCTCAGGCAGCTGGTTGTTGCATACAGCGTTTTCTACTAGAAATGAGCGATGATCACTAATTCCAGAGGGTCTAAAGACTTGGCATTTGAAGAGAGAAAAATTTGATCACTATCAAATTGGCATCAACTCCAACAATGAGCTAACTTGCAAAATGCAGGGCACACTGCTTTCATATGAAAACTTAAAGGAGGAGCCTCTAAGAGAATGGAGATAAAGCACAAGGACACCACCACCTCAAGACTGTCCTCTAAAACAGGTGAGGTATGTCTTACATATTTGTCACTTTTTATAGATCTCATTTCCTGTGGAATCATAATGGGCCCCTTGCTGGTGAATGGGTCTCTGTTGGCAGTGTTTTTTAGATTCTTGCCATAGAATGTAAAACCAG
>NW_008329141.1:2624389-2642297 GCF_000622305.1 Nannospalax galili | reverse complement strand
AACCAGTTTGATAAATAAAACTGAAGAGAGGAGGTAAATTTAGATCTAAAAAAATACGACTTTTATTCCAGAAATAAAATATTTTTCAGACTCAGGTTTATGCATCTAGGGTTAAGATGATGTCACAGCAATTTGAAATAGTTAAATCATATTTTGCAAATAAAATAAGCTTGCTAGCTGGGACTTTAATCTCTGAGACTGTTTTTTATTTGTACACTTATTCAGTCATCTATTTACCAACATATACTTATTTAACACCCATTGAGAGCCAGGCACATAAATTGGAAGGCATGAAGAAGTCAGCAATAAAAATAGATACAATATCTATCTTTATTTATGTATTTATTTATTTATTTATTTATTTATTTGGTATGTTGTGGGAGTGGGACACGTGTGGAGGTCAAAGGACAACTTGTAAGCCTTGGTTCTCTCCTTTCACCATGAGGGTTCTGGGACTGAGCTCAGGTCAACTGGTTTGCAGCAAGTGTTTGATCTACTCTCTGCCTGCTCTGACCAACAATTCAAATAAATGATATAAAATCATGATAGAGGAGATACAAATGTTTGTGGGAGGATAGTGTATGGGGATATATCTTTTTAGAAATCAGAAGAGGAGAGGGGAGTTCCCAGTGTGGAAAATACTGTGAGCAAAGATTCTGTCGTGTGAGAATGGGTGGTGAACTGTTGGGGCTGAAACTAGCTCAGAAGGCCAGATGAGCCAACAGGCAAGAAGGTGGTAGACGGTGAGGCTGGAGAGGCTCCTGGGCATCCCAAGAGAAAAGGGTCTTGAGATGAGAAGCTACTAAAGGATTTTCCTACCATAAAACAAAAAGATAAAAAAGGAATCACCGTGACTTTCTAGAAGGATCTGGAGTTGTTGCTGTGGTAAGGGAGACCATATAATTCTTGGCAAGTGGATAGCAGACACCGCGGTGCTAAAGTTTCATTTTCAGTAGCCAAGAAATGGTCTTTCCTATATTCTACAGAATGAGTTATATTCTTGTTCATGTTCACAAACTCCCAAATCCCTTTCCAGTTCCCACCTAGTGGTGTGCAAATAGCTGCTCAACAAAATGTTGGAAGACGGAATTCAGAGGATGTGTTAGTTCCTATAAATTCTGAATTACCAGGAACTTGGTAACTTAAAACAGCAGATATGTATTCCCTCACAGTTCTTTAGGTAGGCATCTAGATCAGGATCACTGGGACTGCACTCGTTTCAGAGCCTCTGTGGCAGAAGCTACTTCTTGTTTCAACTTCCAATGATTTCTGCTCTTCCCCAGTCTACTTTGTGTCTGTCTTCACAACATCTTCTTCTATATGTATCTGTCGGATCTTTTTCTGCCAATTTGTTATAAGACCATTCATTATGGGTTTAAGGCTCACCTTAGTTATCTAGAGCTTCATGTGACAATCACATTTCCAAAGACTTTCCATATAAGGTAACATTTGAAGCACCCATAAATTAAGACCTGATATTATTAGGACAAGGAGCATTTTTCAGCCTCTCACTGATTCTGAAGTATTGGGTGAAGAGGTAAAATACTCTGCACACAGCTATTCTAAGATTTAAGCATTAGATGCCAATATAGAAATAGCCATTTACGTTAGCTTTAGGTGTCACTCTAGAGCACTGGCAAGTCTGTGCTCTAAGGGTCATGGAGATGTCAAAGGCTCCTTTGTACTAAGATGCTCTGAGTAACTTAGGGCTCACTTGCAGTGGTGAAGTGGATTGAAACAAACTTTAGAAAAAAAGCCAATGTCACTTTGTAGTTCACACAGGCATTCTATTCAGTGAAGTTTGTCTTGTTTTCTTTGGAAGATGATAAGTTAAAGAGGTGCTTTCCAATTTCTAGTGAGGAGGTTTAAAACTTCCAAACTACAGTCTTTATATGAACCTTATACCCAAAGATGGGACCATTCCTTTTTCAATAAAGCAATATATATATATATGTATATGAGCATTTAACATATCATATGTATATGTATATGTATATGAGCATTTAACACATCATAGATACACACATGCACACACACACACACACACACACACACACATCCCTGCTATGTGCGAGACACTATCTTAGATTCGACTTCATAATTATACTAGCCTCTTGGGGAAGTTCCACTGTAGAAATTAATAAAATAACAAGTTCTGGTGTTTTTGTTCCAGAACCATATCTTCCAAATCATATTAGTGAATTTGGGATCACTTCTAGATCAGAAAATGGTAGAAGGGAATTGTCTCCTGAACACTTTAAACAACCCTTAATGTTCAGTTATCACAGACGTTTCATTAGATATTATTTTCCTCATTTAATAAATAGTATATGCCTTGTTTGCTCAGAAGTTCAATAACTGTTGTGAAGTCATGCAGTTAATGTGAAGCAGACCTGCAATGAGAATTAAGTTATGTCTGATTCTAATGACCAGGGTCATTTCATCACACCGACCTCACTGCTCAAACAGCACAAACCAGAAGTGAGAACCCTTGGATCCTTTTCTAGGGTTTGGGATTAGGCCACACACTACATGATAAATCCTCAGGAGACCATTTCAGGGCAAATGGGTGACTACGTCATTTTACCACTAGAGTTTAATAATGAATTTTCTTAGGATATAATATAGGTCAAAAAAAATAGGCTAACGTAAATTTTAGTTAAATCAGCGGATCACAGCATCACAAACATAAAAAATGTTCTTTATCAAACAGTGCTCACCTTTGGGCACTGCTGTCAAGTAAGTGGTCACAATATCACAAAGCTATTCTTGGGGCTGGGCACGAAATATCCTTGGAGACGACAATAGAGACAAATACTTTTTTAAATTTCTTTTGTTTCAGATAAATTTATTCTGCTGTGTTTCATTTTAAATATATGGCTTGCTAATTGCAGGACTTGAGAACATATTTTTCTGATTTATATGGATCTTATAGGAAAAGCACAACTACAAATAGTAAAATTTCTGATTAAGTCATGGCAGAATATGCATTGTGGGCATGCCAAGGCCATGGCTACTGCCTTCTCTTCTCCAATAATCCTTGGCACACTAAGGATGTCACACCATTTCTTTCTACAGTGAAGGACAGATTCATGCTGTTACTTTTTTTGAGAAATCTTGGTTGAAAGCACCAACAGTGATACAACTTGGTTCATTTTGTCATTTTTTTACTCCCTTGAATTACTACATAAATATTAATAACTAAACACATTGCAAACAGGTGGAGCTCATTCTGTCTCTGGAGCGCTGCCACCACGATGTGATATCTCAGATGGGTAACGAGATTTTCCATGTGGGGAGGGCGGTCTGTCATTCCATGCCAGCCTCATTGGACACACCCTTGGCTTGGAGTTTTTATTTCCTGTGATATCTCTATGACAGCCTTCTTGGTCTTTTAACAGTTCATTCAGTAGAGGGGGAAGGAGTAACACATTTCATTTCAGAACCATATTCACTGTACTGTGTATCCGGTTACTTTTACTCAGACCTGGCTGTTACTGTTAAAGAACAGGGATGAAAGCCCCTGATATTTAAAAGTGCATCAGCTATGCATGAAATGCTTTTTTGCAACACATCCAAATTGCTGTTCACTTGATAAACTTTTCAAGTTAAGGAAGTCACAGAGATATGATCATAGAGTAAATTATGACAAACTCTCTTTTGTCACCTGATGTGTAAATGCAAAGCTAGAATTTGGGTCTATTCAAGGTAATGACTTTTTGTTGTATAGCTCATCAGCCTATAAATGACATAATTGTTTTCAAAGACCTGAGATAAACATAATATTGATTTATCATTATGCTGATTGATTTTTCTATTTATTTATCTTTTAGTGTATCAAATATTTCAAAATAAACCTCAGAAATCTAGATGATTAGTGCATATATATATATATATACATATAATCAGTACATATATTATTTCTGTTTCAGAACTGACAGTTTAAAAGTTGAATGTACTTGTTTTCAAGGAGGTCAGCACAAGAGTTGTCCTGGAACACATTGCATGTGTGTGAGTTATGCAATTGTATAAAGCCAAAAAATACATGAAGTTCCTTATATTTGAATTCTTCAACTCTTTTACTAATACAGAGCCACTTATGAGTTTAATATGATATTTATGTCTCATGCACTAGGCCAATGGTTCATTTTACAAACTTCATGCATTAAAGTTTCTCACTTATGCCTACATTGACACAAGATTAGATTTCATGTGTTTATGGAAAAAAGTCCAAATCATAAAATAAAATCAGATTTCTACTATCATCTTATTGATTAGCTTACAAATATTAATGAAAAGAGATTTAAAAAATATTAATGAAATTAAGGTAAAAAAAATCACATTATGTTTTTTCAAAGGTAATGCCAATAAACATCTTTGACATTAAACAGCTTTACATGAAGTAAACTGCCTTAAAATATATTAATCTGTTACATTTGAATCAATTTTGTCAATTTGGTTAATTCGTATAATATTTTTCTCTTCCACATTTTTGCTTAGATGCAGTGTCTTCACACCTGCTCTCTCTCCACCGCTCACAGTGCTCTCCAGGTGCTTTCTATGTCCTTGGGAAGAGAACATGCAACCTCCATCACTTTGAACAGGACTCTGTGACAACCTACTGTAGGAAAACACACACTTAGATGATTTAAATCAAGGGAGGGACTTTCCAGAGAGATGTTAAAGAACACCTTGTGGGAGCAGAGAGACAGCTTCTACCTCATTCACTTCATGTGCACGGCTTTGCTAAGAGAAGAGGAAGAACACTGACACAACTTAAATGCACAACCTTACATACAAACTTGTACTCAGATTATCCACACAAACCTGACATCACAGAAACCCAGATTCTACCCACTTTGTAAAATCTCTGATCTTTATGCTTAAATTTTAGGAATTGAATTGAAATGATTATACATAAGCATAATGTGATGAATAACAAAAATCAGATTTTCTACCTTAAAGATGCTTTTTTTCCTTGAGAGTAAGATAAATAAATAAACAACAACAACAAAAAGCTAGTGGCAAAGAGCAGGATAGCTTCCTACTATCACATTTTGGAATTTTAGTTCGTTTTCCTGATCATTCATTAAAATATGAAACACAAGGCGTTACAGAGAAATATGTAAAAAGGAGGTAGTTAAAGGGGAGAGGGGTAAGTAGGGCTATACAAAGAACTATGGGTATAAAGGGAAAAAAACTTTCCAGATACACACTAAAAAAGAAAAGAAAAGAAAAAAGAAAAGAAAAAAGCCTTAAGTGTGGAAGAAATCCTATGGGGATGGAAGAAGGCTCTTCTAGAAGCAATACAGTTGTTAAATGAAAATACCAGTGCCAGAGGTTGGTTGCCCCATGTGACCATTGGCCTGAGAAGCCCTGGAGGTCCCCAGAACAATGAAGGCCATTGTCAATAATGTTGATTGTACACCAGATGTGGATGGGAAACATTATTGCTGAAGACACTGCTTGATGTGAGTGCAGGAGAGGGAGAAATCAAGCTTGGACTAAGCTGGAAACTCCCTGTCACTGGATGGGTGGCTTTCATGGGGCCAAAAGGCAATATGCAGATGGCTGGGGGAAAACCATTCCTATAATTCTGCTCAACCACAGACACTGCATGTTCCTTCATCAACATACCAAGCAAGATGTTCCTATTGGTGCAATAGTGGAACATTTAGTGTATGTACAACCAGCAAATTTTCAATTGGATATAATGCCAGTTACTAGAGGTGGACCAGGCCAACTCCCCTGTGGCAGGAGAGAATATAGGCCCCAGTAGGAAGCCACTGCAATTGTTTTATTAGATGGATGTTATGGACCTGCTAAAGTACCATCCAAGCATTTGTGTTTATACCCATAGGTTAAGTTAGTATAGTAGCCATTGTTTAGATAGATGTTCTTGTTTCTTGCTGTTTGTGTTTTTATAGTAGATGGAATCCCACTGAAATGGGCCAAGAGCCCATGGAAAAGTGCTGATGCAGAGACCCGAAAGTTCAGTGTCTTGCCACAATAGGAGGAAGATCATCCCACATCTACCACCCTCTCCAAGCTCAGGGACTTTTGTGGAAGAGTTTGGGAGAAAGAATGTAAGAGCCAGAGTAAGGGGTGGAATGATAACTGGAAGAGTCCTCCAACCACTATGCCAGCAAGCTATAGTCATACCACCTTTCCACACTCATCAAGGAGTCAAGAGGGGAGTCAGTTACCCCTTCCACCCAATCAGTCAACCTTAGCTGCATGTGGGGGACTATAGATATATAAGCCAATAACACCATGTGGCACCTCCCTCACCATTTTGTGCATCTGTCAGGAAGTCATGGGATCTATATTTTAGTGTGGACTTTCCAATGCAGCTGTAGATTGGGAGCACTCACTCTTCTGTGAATAAACCCCCATGCTATGCTCTGTTAACAAGCCCAATAAACTAGTTAGGATTAAAAAAAATAATAGAATTAATGGAAAGTTTCATTATTCCACCAAGGCTGACCACATGTTGGCAAATCCTTTGGACTTTTATTCATTTATTTATTTTGGTCTTTTTGGGACAGGGTCTTCCTGTGACCCCAACTGACCTGGAGTTTGCTGAGTGGACTGGGCTGGCCTCAAGCTTACAGAGATCTGCAAGGCTCTGCCTCCCATGTGCTAGGATTGGGGACATGTGTCACCACATCTGACTTTAGTCATTGATTTCTTGTCCCTGCTTTTCAAACACCCTTAAAATATATATATATATATATATATATATATATATATATAATTTTAATGTAACCTGTTCCAAGTTATTTCTGGAAAATATGTGTTAAGAATTGCCTCTCTTCAGAATAATAAAAATATTCTTTAAAAACAAATGAAACACAGCTGGTCAATATGGTACACACCTGTAATCTTGACAGTTGAGGGAGGGAGGGACGGAGAGGAGGAGCAGAAGCTCAAGGTCATCTTTAGTTACACAGTGAGTTCAAAGCTAGCTCAGGCTACTTAGATCTTGTCTCAAGGCAAGCAAACAAAAGCAAAAGCAATTGAAAACAATTTACATAAGCAATATGAATAAATTTTGCCACATTAGGTCCAAATCGTTGGTGGTGGTTGTAGGTTTAATTTGGTGTGTTTAAAACAGAGTTTCTCCCTCCAGGACAGCTGGGGCTACAGGGAGACCCTGTCTCAAAAGGACCAAAAAAGAAAAAAAAAACAAAAAAAACAGAGACTCACTATGTAGCTAAGGATAACACTAAATTCGTGATCCTCTTGCCTTATTCTCCTAATTTCTAATTTCTAGGGTTACAGACATAGATCATGCCCCTCAGTTTTATTTTTTCAGTTGTATTTATTTACTTAAAGTGACATTTATTTACCTACAGATTCATAATATAGTGGGATAATATCTTGTCTTTAATGTTGAAATTTAGAACAAATCATAAAGATTGCAATTCCCAAATCGTTGTTGAATATGTGCATGTACTTATCCTATTGTAATGAGGGTATATGTGTATAGAAAGTAGTATTTTAGGAAATTTTAATGAAGCATTCCCCTGAAACTGTGAATTTCATTTTCTAATTGATAAGGTTGGTAAAATTTTTAAAATATTCCATTTATTATTTTTATTTTGTGTGTATGTGTGCATTGCCTACATTTATGAAAGTGCAGTCATGTTGTGCAATGCCTGCGGAGGTCAGAAGAGATTGTCAGATACCCTGGAATGGGAGTTATGGGTGACTCTCAGGCTCCATGTAGGTGCTGGGAACTCAATCTGGGTCCTCTTAAAGAACAGTCAGTGTTCTTAAAAACTGAGTCATCTCTCTAGCCTCAGGTTGTTAAATTTTTTAAAAAACTGTTGACCTATTTATTTTAATTTAATATGTATGTGTTTTGCAGTGTGCATGTAAGTATATCCATGCATGCAATACCCATTCATACCAAAGGAAAGTGTCTGATCCCCTGGGTCTGTAATTATGTTCAATTGCTAGCTGCCATATGGGTGCTATATGGGTGCCATATAGAACCTGTGTCCTTTCCAAGAGCAACCAATGCTTCTAACCACTGAGCAATCTGTCCAGCCCTAAGATTGATAAAACTTTGAAAATTATGTCTGCAATAAAACATTAAGAGACCGTAAACCAGGAGTAGTTGTTGACATCTTTTTAGCTTCTGAGACTAGATGGTAAAATAAGAGATGGAGGATGGGGAGGAGTATTGTGAGATGCTGTCTTAGGGACATGATGTGGATGTTTGCATTCATGAACTGTGGTTACCTGCACAAGACCTGCACAAGATCAAGCCAGTCAAAATTCCAGCATGGATTTGTTAGGTTATCTTGACACATCACCCCTAGCTGAGGTGCTATTAGCAGTTGATATTGCTAGGGGAGGGAGAATCATCCTTCTTTGTGTGATGTGGCCATAAGTAGGTTATCCATGCTTCACTGGAGCTGCACACCCATGCACATATAAATAGCACTAGTTGGACTTGTAAGTTTTTTAAAAAGATGAAAAGTTGGAACAGTTATATTAAGGGAGATATGGTGGCAATTGGAAGGGAGAAATTTGGGGTGGATACGATCATATTTCATTGTATACATACAAGAAATTCTTAAGGAATTTTTTTTTCTGTTAGTTCACACACCTCAAGAATTAAAGTTCTTGAAAGTTAATCAACATGTGTGTTGAAATCTTTATATCCTCCATGTTTATTGTGACATGCAAGCAAAAGATATTAATATTTCATCTTTGATATACTATGTGTATGTGGGTATATATTTATGTGTACATATTCCCACATTCCATATATATGTATATATATATATATATACATATATATATATATATATATATATATATATATATATATATGTCTATGAACCAAAAGATGTAGTTTGAACTCTTAGGTTGAGAACACTAATATTCTAATTAAGATCTTGGCAAACTTTAAATTTATTGGAGCCAAGAGTCTCTATGAACTGAGGAATCATATATCTCCTTCCAGGAGGCCCCTCTGCCCCTTAGATCACTGAGAAGGCAGTCCTTTATTTGAACATCAACAGGAAATCTGTGAGAAAGGAGGTTAGATCAGGAAGCACCCTCCCTTCCTACTTGCCCCATAGAAGCCATAGTGTATTAGAATCAGAACATTGATTTTCCCTGCTGAGAGCCAGTTTTAGGTATCTTCGGAAAGTCACTGAGCATCTGCAGATCTGTGAGTAGGGCTGTAGGGATGTCTGCAGTGAGGGTATAAGGAGCCCATCGCCACCTCCCCCACCAGGCTTTGTCCCTAGCTTCCAAGGGGTTGTGCATAGCATCCTTCATCATAAGTACCTGTGTACCTACACAGATATGCTGCTAACTTTGACTCACTCACATGGCAGAGAGAAGTCCACACACTTTAGTTAGGATCACTCATCTGGTGCTTTTCTAAAAATATATAATGTTTTTTTATGATTTCTGTGAAGAAAATTTGGAGTCATTTTTTTCATAGCAATATCTATTATACAACATTCATCATTTGATAAATATTTTTATATTTTATTTATTATTATTTATTTATTATTATTTATTATATTATTATTATTATTATTATTATTATTATTTAGGATCACTCATCTGGTGCTTTTCTAAAAATATATAATGTTTTTTTATGATTTCTGTGAAGAAAATTTGGAGTCATTTTTTTCATAGCAATATCTATTATACAACATTCATCATTTGATAAATATTTTTATATTTTATTTATTATTATTTATTTATTATTATTTATTATATTATTATTATTATTATTATTATTATTATTATTTGTGGGAGACAGACTTGAGCCTAGGGTGATATTGCAACTGTCAGGGTCAGGTAGTTTCCAGGAATCCAGGGTCTGTAATCTGAAATCCAGTATGCTAATGAGGCATCCTACCCTCTACTCTGTGATAGGACGTTAAGTCTGTTATGCTAATAGGATGATGGTAATAAGGTATCCTACTTGCTGTACTGTGATGGGACGCTAAAACTGTTATGCTAATGAGGTATCCTACTTTCTGTGCTGTGATTGGACCACCATCCCTATATAAGCTTGTGCCTTCCTGGAATAAAGCAGACCTGTGTCACTGAACCTGGTCTCCTGTGTCTGAATGTGGCTCCGTTTACACAGTCTTCTCACCAGCCCTGGGGTCCAGGACTGGCAGAAGCAGCGACAACAGGAGGCAGCACCAGGCAACACCAGGCGAGCAGAAGAGCGGCCTCAGCCCAGGGCAGGCAGAAGAGTCGCCTCAGCCCAGGGTGAGCAGAGGAGCAGCCTGGGGACTCCCGTGAGAACAAAGGAGTGGCACCCGAGAGAATGGAGGAGCGGCCGCCGCAATTATTAATGCATATGAGTGTATTGCCTGCATGTTGGTAGGTGCACTGTGCCATGCAATATCTACAGAGGTTAGATGATGAGGGCATTGGATCCCCTGGACCTGGAGTTAGAGATGGTTGTTAACTGCCATGTGGGTGCTGGGAATCAAACCTGAGTCCTTTGCAAGAGCAGTCAGTGCTCTTAACCTGTTAGTCATCTCTCCAGCCCCTTGACAAATATTTCTTGAAGGTTTGATGAGACAGCCACTATTTTAGACTCTGAAAAAGTTTTATGCGTTATTAAGAATAAGAGAGAAAGGAGGAAAAAGGACATAAAGAGGTAAAAGTGATATTTAGACAAGTTAAAAGAGTTGCTAAACTGGCAGTTCTTGTTTACTTCCCTGATCTCTTCCTTGACATAAAAGAAATTTGGAGGTCTAAGAAATCTTCTCATTACTGCCAGAAATACTGGCAATATCGCTGCACCTAGGCAGATCTTTTTGAAAGTCTTGACATCAGAGATTTAAGCTCTCTGTGGGAGAAGTCTCAAAGGTAAGGAAACTTGGATGATTTGTAAAACACTGACCAAATCTACTTCAACCAAATTTTAGTAACATCAGTAAAGCATCAGAACTCTGTCAGATATTTAGAGATATTTCAGTTTGCTCATTTTTATGAATACCACTAAACCTGTCTATTCCTAAACACAAGTTACATATACTATGTGGAAATCTCCAAATAGCACTTTCTAGATACAAATGGAGCATGGTCAGAGAACTGTAAGGGAAATGCCAGGTGATGGGAAACCATGGTACAAGTCAAATAATTGGTTGGTAGATCTTAAGATGGTCAGAAAGAAGAGGCAAGACTAAGGAGCAAAGGAGAGATTGTTATCTACTGAAAACACTGTTTTTATCATTGTAGTTCTACAGCATAATTTGAGAACAGGTATCATGGTCCTTTCAGTATTGTTCTTTCTGCTTAGGACTACTTTGACTATTTGGAGTATTGTGTACTTCCAAGTGACTTCTAGGATTGTTTTCATATTTCCATGAAGAATATTAGAATTTCCATGGGGGATTACATTGAATCTAGTAATCATGTTCAGTATTGTAGTTACTTCATGAATTCTGCCAATCTGTGAGCATGAGAGGCCTTTCTATCCTGTAGTGTCTACTTCAATTTCTTTCTTTAGTGTTTTACAGTTCTCACTTCAGAAGACTTTCAGCTCCTTGCTTTATTCCTTGGCATTGTTTGTTTGTTTGAAACTATTGGAGCATTTTTTCTAGTATTTTTCTATGTAAGTTCATTATCGGTATATAGGAAAACTGTTAATTTTTGTGTCTTGATTTTGTATGGTGACTGGAGCTGTTTAACATACCTAAAAGTTTTGTGATGAAATCTTTAGAGTCATGGCAGCATTAAATAGGGATTATTTTGACTTCCTTTACTATTTCTAAACCCCCTCCTTTTTTTTTTTAACTTTCTCTTGATTTACTACTCTAGCTAAGACTTCAAACACTATATTGAATGAATAGAGAAAATGGGCATCCATTAGTATAATATTGATTGTAGGTTGGTTGATCGATTGTAGTATGTTTCATTTCTCCTAACTTTTCCAGAGCTGTCATTAAGAATTGCAAGTTTTTTCAAGTGCCTTTTCTCCATCTAATGAGGCAATTGTGTTGGTTTTCATCCTGTCTTATTACATGTACTATTATGCTTCCTGGTTTACATATGTTAAACCATCTTTGCACTCCTGGAATGAAATAAACATGGGTTGTTGTATGATCCTCCGAATGTGTTCAGGAATTCAATTTGCAAGCATTTTGTTGAGAATCTTTGCATGTACAATCATCATGGAAGTTCAGTTAATTTTCCTTTGTGTTGCTTCTTGTTTGATTTTCTTATCAGGGTAATACTAACTTTACAGAAATAATTTTATATGCTCCTTATTGCATTTAATGTTACAGTTTCAGGATAATTTGTGTTAGGTCTTCTTTAAAAATATGGTAGAACTTAGCAGTAAATCCTTCCAATCCTGGGCTTTTCTTTGTTGGAGACTTTTATTACTGCTTCAATCTCATTGCTCATTATGGATCAGTTTAAGTTGTTTATATCCTTTTGATTTAATTTTGGTAAGTCATATGTGCCTAAGAATTTTCCCATTTTTTGTAGATATTTCAGGCTTTTTGAATATAAGTTTCAAAGAATTCTTTAATGATCTTCTGGATTTCATTAGTGTCTTTTGCAGTGTGCCCCTTTTCATCTCTAATTATATTAACTTGAGTCTTATCGCTCTTTTGGTTAGTCTGGCTAAGGGATTGTTAATCTTGTTTATTTTTTCAAAGAATCAACTCTTGTTTTATTGATTCTATGCAATGTTCTTTTAGTTTTCATTTCATTAATTTGCCTTGGTCTTTATCATTTCTTTCCAATTACTAATATAAGTTTGGCTTATTCCTATTTACCTGAGACTTTAGGTGTATCATGAAGTTATTTAATTGATATCTCTTTGACTCTTTTGATGAAAGAGGAAAGGACACATAAGGTATAAACTTTCCTGTAATGTCTATGACTGCCTTTGTACAGTCATTTTCTTTTTTTAAATTTAATTTTAATTTTTAATTTTTTAATTTAAAATTTTATTTACTATTTGTGTGTATAAGAGGGAGAGAGGGAGGGAGGGAGAAGGAGAGGGAAAGGGAGAGAGGAAGAGAGAGAGAGACTATCATGCTCTCGTGCATTGTAGATGTCATAGGAGAACTGGAAGTTGGTTCTCTCCAACTTTAACTATGGATTCCTGGAATCAAACTCAGGTTGCCAGACTTGCACAACAAATGCTTTTACCTGGAGCCATTTTTCCAGCCCTATGCTTTCATCTTCATTTGATTCTAGGGCATTTTCCATTTCTTTTTTAATTTCTGAAAGGAACCATTGATTATTGATGAGAGTATTCATCCATGTCCAAATATTTCTATAGTTTTTTAATATTAATTTCTAAGATTTTATCCACTGTAATCTGATTAAATGCAACAAATATTTCCTTATTTTTGTGTTTTGCTAATATTTACTTTCTACCTTAGAGGAAGTTCCATGGACTGAAGAAAAGAATGTTGAGTTCTGCAGATTTTGGATTTAGTATCAGCCAGTATCTGTTACTTCCATTTAACCTACTGTGCAGATTAACTCTGTAGGTTCTTTAAAGCTTTCTAGTCTTCATGACTTCTTTATTGGTGAGTGTGAGGTGCTGATGTCATTCATTATTATTGTATAATAAATCTATCATTTTATGTCCATTAATGTTTCATGAAATTGGGATCAATGTTTGGTGTACATGTATTTTCAAATGTTTTATCTTCTCAGTGCACTGTTCTCTTTATTACTATGCAGTGGCACTATCTCCTGACCACCACTGGTCTGAGCTCTGTACTGACTTCTTTTCAGTTTGCATCATTTCATTCTCAGCATGTAAGCATCTGCCAGAGAGGTACATTTCATAGAGACCATAGATAGCTTGATTTCGTTTCTTAATGCAACCAATTATTCTGTGTCTTTTAATTGATGAGGTAAGACTGTTACTGTTAGGGTTATTGCTGAGCAGGATTTGCTAATTCCTATAATTTTATTAGTGATCATTCTGTTTTCTTGGATTATTGTTTCTTCTTTTCTTTTTCTCCTG
The DNA here is from genome assembly GCF_000622305.1 of Nannospalax galili. Taxonomy (NCBI): domain Eukaryota; kingdom Metazoa; phylum Chordata; class Mammalia; order Rodentia; family Spalacidae; genus Nannospalax; species Nannospalax galili. The sequence goes on along the minus strand of NW_008329141.1, from coordinate 2,628,301 downwards.
TTAGTATCAGGAGTTTGCTGGTTTATTACGTTGAGATGATGGATTCCTCCTCACTTCTCCTTTGTTCATGCATTGCTCTCAAGAAATTCATTCTCAATTCTTCTCTCTTGATGAAGAAGCCAAATTTTTCCTCCTGTATGTTTACTTCCGTATGTATATTCTCATTCTTGCTGATGAGGTTTTTGTCCATATGGTTGACTTTCCTGTCCATTCTGCTGACTTTCTCATCCATGCTGCTGGCTTTCTTCTCAACTGATTTCTTTTTCATGATCTCCTTGTGTAAATTTATTTTGAAATCATTAATCCTTTCTACAAGTAAAGTTTTGAATTCTTCATCTGGTGTTTTACCCTTCAGGATCTTCAAATTCAGTCATTTAGTAGCTATGATGTTTAGAAGAAGTCATTTAGTCTTGATTTTTCATGTTTTTGAGTATATATATATATATATATATAGTTTTGTTTGGATGTTCTCTATGACTGTGTTCTACTCTTGAAGGTTTAGTACCTAGTACCACTCAAAGGCAAGAAAGGAAACTGATTCAATAACAACAAAATGAAAAAGATACAGAAACAGACTTCAAGTTTATTAAATGCCACCAATGCACAGCTAATGACCATTGGACAGGAAATGACAAAAATAATCGAGTGTGAGTTGATGCTAGAAATTATTAAGGCAGTTCTGGTGCTGCAGGCTTGTAATCACAGCTATGGTTTGCTGAGGTACAAGAACACACGTGAGTCTAGCCTATTGCTATAGTGTGAGTCTGAGAACAGAATTTGCAGATTAGAGAAAGTTTGTCTCAAAATCAAAGTAAAAATGGCTGTGGATATAGATCAGTGGAACCAGGCTTATCTAGCATGCAATAGGCCCTAGATTTCATCTCTAGTAACACACATGTGTCTGCATACACACACAAAATTCTTTTTATGGGCGGGGGGAGGGTCTTTTTGAGACCAGCTGACCTGGAACTCTCTATGTAGAACAGATTGGCTTTGAGCTCGCAGAGATCTGCCTGCTTTGGCCTCCCAAGTGCTGGAACAAAAGTCGTGCAGTACCACACCAGGCTACTCAGAGAATTCTTTCAGGGTAAATTTAGAAATAGTAAACTAAAGAGGGAAGAGAAGGGACGTAGAAATGGAAAAATATAGGAAAAGTAAAGTGGAGAAGAAAATTATTATTATGGGGAAGAAGGAAGAGTTAAGAGATTTAGCACTGTTAATGTACAAATAAAAAATGTACCAATAAATAAAAAAAGACAATAAAAGGACACAAAGAATGGCAAAGGGCCCCAAAATTAAGAGTACTGGTGCAGTTTCTTTCTTATTCCTCTCAAACTGAGGTCTGCCCGGTAGAGCCAGAGGGAATACGAGTTGAATTTGCAGATTGTTGTCTTGCCCATGGCTCATGATGAAGCTGTCCTGTACTGAACAATATCAGATATCCATCAGAGCCTTCTTCATTTTAATAATTTCCTGCCTTTTGCATCAGGGACCTATGTTGGTTCATTTACTTTGCAGTCTGTGGACAGATTCCCCTAACCTCCTAAAACTCCGGAGTTTGCAAACTCTGGGGTGTGTAGTGTTCTAATGGGAGGGTATCTCCCACGTGTGTAGAAGTGAAGGAAACAAACAAGCATAGCACTGACATTTGTGAAGGCAAATTTGTGTCCCTACCACTAGCATTAAGTGCCTTCTTCCTCCAGTTCCTTATCCTTCTGAGGAGGCTGTGGATGTCAAGTGGTTTGCTAGAACTTCAGAGTTCTCAGTCTGTATTGCTAAACCTTTTAAGAGACAGGTGGTTCTAAAATTTGATCCACTTACTCACTTATCTCAGGCTTAGGGCTATCAAACACGAAGTTGCTCTCTGGTGTTAAAGCCAGCTCTGAGTCACTGAGAATTAGCCATGTCCACTTGTTCTAAGCCTCCTGCTGCCTATACTTTTCAGCTTGTCAACATCTGACAGTCCTGTCCACCATGATTGCTTCACTTGTCTGTTTCTTACTTTGGGGCTGTGACATGCAGACTTCAAGTTCCCTGACTCGTGATTGTTCCCTGTTCTTAGTTGACCTACTAGGCTAGTTCTGTTTAAGTGATTAGGTTCCCACTCAAGATGAAGCCTGGCCACAGACCTCCAAGTCAATTTGAGTGGCAAAATGGAGCTCTTCTCCGCTGTTGACCTCTCCTGCTAGTGCAGTTACCAGCACTCAGAAATCAGCTACTAGGTAAGAGGTTTGTGAGAGGAGCTGGCTTGTTCTGTGCATAGGACTGACTGCCAGTGATTTTTCACACAGGAAACCAACTCTCCTTTTGGGTGAGGCTTCTGCTCCCCCTCACCCCAGACAGCCACATGGCTGGAGCAGTGTATACCTGCTTCTTTTCACTGACTTGCCCCTCTGTGCCTCTGTAATTTGTAATTTTTAGCTGTTCTCCACTCCTTTTATGAATTTCCAATGTTCTTCCAACCCTTCTCCCTTAAAATTGAGTCTATTCTTTCTTCTCCTTCACTTGTTCACAACTGTTTAAAAGGGTGTTTCACAGAAGCCTCTGTATGTCCTAACATGATGCATAGGTAAGTGGCAGAGAGGAAGCTACACAGGAATGCAATTTGTTCTGGATAAGCATGATCACCTTTAATATCATATCTCACCCCCAACTGAGACAGAATATCATCGAATTACTATTATCAAGTCGCAATAGATTTAGATATGACAAAAGCCACATCAAAAAATTAGCTATTGAAGGAAATTTGCCCTATGTGGGAACCAAAATATTTCTGTGTGTATATATATCTATTTCTTCACTTCAAAAATTCACATCTAAAATAACCAGAAAAATAATCACTTGACTGTTGTGTATGATGTCATCAATGAATTTTAATTCACAAGCCTAATAGGAAAACTTTCCTTCTTAATAGAGGTTTCATGTATTTTTCAAGACTTAAGTACATTTGTCAGTCATGACCACATCTTATTCATTAATCCTGAGTCTTTGCCATAATAATTCTTATGTTGTCTTCAAACTTTCTTACTTTGTTATTTTCAAATCTATTTACAATCTGGATTTTTAATATACCATTCTGTCTTCTTGCCTGTTTCCCCTTTGTTGTTTTAGGATCTTCCCTTCCCAGACCCTGAAATGTGGGAGAACATGACATGCTTTTACTTCTTCCCTCTTTATTTTAGGTAAATTTAACCCAATTTACTCAAATTTCCCAGAAAGAACCAAACTTTATTACCTAATCCTCCATTCCTTGTGATGAATTAACTTCTCTTCTATGCATAAGTGGTGTCCAACACATACCATGCTTTGGAGAGTTGAGAAAATATGTGTTCATATAATTTCCTATAAAACTCAATTCCGTATGCAATTTGGATTAAGAAAGGCTATGTAACCAAGCCTCACTACTCGTTTCTAAAGACTTACTAGGCATTAGCTGGATAATGAAGGCCCCCAAATATTGTCTTCTCTTCACAAATTTCTCTTCATCCTCTTGTCTTCATATCTTCATGTTCATGTGGAACTCACGAGCTCAAGAGGAATTCCTAGCTCTTTTATATCTGAAACTTGTAGAGATTATGATTTGATTATGATCTCATATGATTTCTTATCTTTCCTGTCCTGGTGGCTGTCTAGTCCTTCACTATAGTTTATATGTCATACTATACACTACAGCTATTACTTAATGGAAATTGCCCTTTCCATGCAATTTACCTGTAGTCAAATGTAAACACCAACATCATCTTCAATTCATTCTTCAAAATAATCAAAATAATTATTTCATGGATACAATATTTATGGGACTATCTTCCATTGACATGTACACAAGATGCTTTCTTCTTTTTCTTCTTGTTAAAGGTCTCTTTAAAATCATGATGCACTAATTTTCTTTGCGAATCACATGAAGTTCTTTGA
>NW_008329141.1:2607162-2624297 GCF_000622305.1 Nannospalax galili | reverse complement strand
TTTATTTATTTATTATTTATTTATTTATTTATTTATTTGGTCTTTTTGAGGCTAGGTTTCCCTGTAACCCCAATTGACCTGAAGCTTGCTATATAGACCAGACTGGTCTCAGTCTCACAAAGATCCGCCATTCTCTGCCTTCCGATTGAGAACTGGGATTAAAGTCATGAGTCACCAGGCCTAGCTATCAATACTCTTTATTAATTCAGCTGAATTAATAGCTAATACTGTCTAAATCTAGTATTTAATAAGTGTTAAATTTTAAGTGTCATTTTCTTAGTAATAGTGGCTTTTTATAATAATGCTGATGATGGCAGGAGGTACTTTGGATGACAGGTTGGAACACTATAGCCATAGATTTCTTCTAACTCTGAGAGTCTATGGGTATAATACCTTCTCCAAAGTACATCTTTAGAAAAACCTAGCATTAACCCTGTTTTTACATTAATATAACTCTACTCTTTTAGAACCTATCTGTAGTTTTTGGTTGAGTATTGAATTCCTGGTATTAATTAATTGCAATCCTAATTCTCATATTGGCATTTCAAAAATATGTCTTTTTTGTCACTAGTACATCAATGAATCTATGATGTTTCCTCATTTATTTTGTACTCAGTATATTTTATAGAATTCAAACATGAAATAAGATTCTACTTTCTTTACCTAGCCTAAGACCTGTTTTAAGTATAAACCGATCCAAGTCACTAATGTTCTCATTTTGCCTTATATAAGAAAAAGCCTAGTAGGGACAATCCATCATTATGTGAGCAAAAGGAAAATTTAAATCTCTCTAGCCTTCCATGGTGTTCTGTGTTTTTACTTTCTTCCCTCTTTCCCTTTCCCTCTCCCTCTCTGCTGACATTAGCATAAAAATGTGCTACCCTAACTAAAGCAGTCTGTTAGCTGATAAGCTATCAAAAAATCATCTGTTATTTTTATAGCTCCAAGACATATGCCATTTCAAGAACTAGAGTTGAATGAATAGGATTTGCCAGTGCTTTTTAGATGCATCATTGTAAACTTGAGGTATTTTAAAATTGAATGATTGGAAGCTAGGAATGTTATCTCATGAGCAATCAAGCTTTAGAATTGTTCAAGTCTTAAATTTATCTGCATGGAATCATTTCATATCATGTTTTATTATAAAGAATCTTGGTTGTTGTCTAATGCTTATATTGAAGTTTGAAGTTCCCCATGTTATACTCAGACCAATGTGAGAACAGATCAGAGCATCCCCTTCAACTCATCAGGGGCCCCCTTTGCCAAAAGATCCTTTCTGCAAAGTTCCTGAGGCAGCAAGCAGGTGCTTTGTAAGCAGTTGTGTGCTCACGTTGTGTTTCTAAATTACTTTGGGCACAGTAAGATAGCACTCAGGTTAAAAAAAATAATATATTGACTCCAGATCCTAGATCAGGGTATTATTGTGGATATCTGAATTAGAAATCGGCATGAATAAAAATACTATTAATGCTGGGTGTGGTGGCATATGGCTTTAATCCTAGCCCTGGAAGCAGAGGCAGGCAGATCTCTGTGAGAAAGAGGCCAACTTGGTAGGCTAATTCCAGGTCAGCTGGGGCTATAGGGAGACCCTGTCTCAAAAAGACCACACACACACACACACACACACACACACACACACACTATTAACAAGAAACACTGGGAAAATCAGGTGGCCTAGATGTGTCACTGTGATAATTTGCTTTTGCATCACAGGAGCTAGTAACTCATTTAAGCATGGCAGAAAAGCAGAAATTATTTACAATTCTGTAAATATTGGTAGAAGAATGTACTATCAAACACAGATATTAAAGCACCAAATAAGACTTCTAAATCAAAATGCATAAGTTATTACATTCCAAAATATTTCATACTGTGTTCATCCAATAGTGGCCTGCAAAGCTGAAATTTTAGTGCTGTTGTTTATGATCTCACCAATCGCTGTTAGATTAATCAGTTTATAATCTTTCACAAATAAATACAGACATTACATAAAGAGTAAACTGAATAAATCCATCACTATTATCTTATCAAATATCAATGTATCTTAGATTATTTTATAGTAATTACTTTAAATTACACAAGTGTTTATTGAGTAATTCTTGTTATAAAACTTCAAACAATATAGAGAGTTGGAAAATGTTGCATAAAAAGACTCTTTTCCTCTCTATGTAACACTCTCAATGCTTTCATATAAGAAGAGGTCTTTCATCATGCAATCACAGTATGTGTGCTTTTGTGTATCTTCAACAATCTGTAGAGTTCTAGAAATTGTAAAATAATGTTATAAAGATAACTATTAGATACAATATGTTTTATTTATTTATTTTTAAACAATACATATGTGTATGTCTCTCAATGTGTGTGTGTGTCACATGTGTGAAAGTGACCCAAGAGGTCAGAAGACAGTGCTGGATCTCCTGTAGCTGGAGTTACAGATAATTGTGAGCTGCCGATGTGGGGGTCTAAGAATTAAACTCAGCTCTTCTAGAAGAGCCTTATGTGCTCTTAACCACTGAGCTGTCTCTCTAGTCCCACATACAGTTTAAATATCAAGTGCAGCACTACATTTAGTCTGAAAAAATAAAAATAAAAACAAAAGCAAAAGGTTCCATCAGTGGAGATTTGGTTTGATGTCAGCTTACCATTGGTGTGACCTGACCGTGTTACACTTACTAGATGTCTTTTAGATAACATCAATACAAGGACAGGAGAAGTTTGTTCTTTTCACTCTGCCTTCTGAAGGTTGATGGAATCCTTCACTCATTTATCAAACATTTATTAAATACAAATGGAAGCTCTGTTCATTGTAGCATAAGTACAGAATGATTACAGAGTATGACTGCAAACTGATCATTTGGGGACTAATGGTGTGGGAAAATTCAACACAGAAAATCATTATGATATGAGCATGGGTATTTGTTGATCCTATATTCAAAGTAACACTTTTATTTATTTTTTTTATCATTTTGATTAGTAAACTTAGGGAGTTTGAAACTTGGAACCTAGTAAGTGGGAGATAAACATACATGATTTTTATTCTCTTATCTGTATCTAGTATTCTCTTCTCATCCTTGTTTCTGTTTTCGTTTCTAAAGTTTTAACTTTCCTTAGGATACTTCTATTTTTTTACATGGTACAAACTTCATAAAGGCAACATGATTTCCAATTAAGGGGGAAAAAAAAATCAAGAGAAGTTTGCTGATGTCAGCACAATTTTGGAAAAGCAATACCTGAACTCTTCTCTCCCCAGCGGAGACTCAGTTCAATAATAATACATGGGCTGATTTCCTTTGGGAGAAATCCAGAAAACAGGCTACTAAACCCTGAGCAAGTGTGAAAATGGATATATTGAATTTGGCAGGAAAATTCATGAAGTCCTCACTCTATAGTTCCTCCCTCTGGCTCACAGTAGCTCCAGTTTCGCCCTAGGGAGGAAAAAATGAAGCTGAATCCTGTGTAACACATGGACTTTTGTGGGATGCCCAAAAGTTTCTGTCTTACCAGAATCTAAACATGGACAGGAAAGAGCCCAGGTTGCGCGCTACTGTGAACAAAGGGAAAGGTTTGAACTAGAGCACAGATACTTGCCAGTCCCTCCCCTACCTCAGCATGGAAGAAATGGGAGAAAACCCCATTTTTGCTTTCTGAGGAAGACTTGGAGTACTCATCATTCTGGCTTCTTGGAGAGCTGCCTGTTGGACTGACTTCTGTCTCAGTTGTCTTGGGACACCGATGGAACCCAGCATTTTTCAGGTGCTTGGGTGTCACTGTGAATTAAGAGAGTTAGCTAAGTGGCCAGAAACTGTCCTGGAGGACATGAACTATATCCCACAGAGGCCCATATGGGTTGATGGTTTCTACCATGGTGGGCGATAGGGAAGAGCATGAAACACGGATCTAACACTTTGGTTTTATGGGAGACTTCTGAAGAAACCAGAAAAAACAAGAATGAGAATGTTTGATAAAATTTTAAGAGCAAAGACTGAATATTAAAAATTAGAGGCATACATTACAATAAATGTCCAAACTAAAAGAATTTTAAGACTGCTATCTGCATTATATGCAGCTACATGCCAAAAACCTGGATGACTTGAAGGAAATGGATACTTATCAGGAAGCATATCACCTACCAACACTTAGTTATGAAGAAATAACAAGTCTGAACAGCTTTATCATTGTAAGATAATAAATCAGTAATCAACAACCTAGCAACGAAGAAAAGCCCTGGACAAGAAGGCTTCGCTGGAGAATTCTACCAAACTTTTAAAAATGAATCAATGCCAATCACTTCTCAAATATTGAATAGCAAGAAATATTTCCAAATTCATTTCATGAATCATATTACATTGATATAAAAATTAATGTAAGCATATTACATATGAAAACAACCATAACAAAATCGATAGGTATACATACAAAAATCCTCAAAAATATGAGTAGCCAAACCCAACAGTACATTACAAGGATCATATCCAATGACCAAGAGGGATTTATCCTTGGTGCCATAGTTCACTTCAGCTGTCACCTTGACAAAGTCTAGAGTCATGTGACAGTCTCAATTTGAGGAATTTTCTAGATCAGGCTGTCCTGTGGCTATGTTTGTAAGGATTATCTTGGTTGATTGATGGGGGTGGGCCAGCCCAGTGTTGGACAATGCCATCCATAAGCAAGTGGGCCTGAGCTACATAAGAAAACCAACTGACCATAAGCTGGAGAACAAGCAAGATACCTGGCAGGGAAGTAGCATACGTCCATGGTGTCTTCTTTCATTTCTGTCTTGAGTTCCAGCCCAGACTTCCTTCAACATTGGATTTTGACATAGGGAGTATAAGCTGAAATAAACCCTTTTCTCTCCAAGTTGCTTTTGGTCAGACTGTTTTATCACAGCAGAAAAAAATAAAATTAGAAAACCTGGGGTGCAAGGGTGGTTTTCAGAATACAAAAACAAAATTTGTGCTTCAGAACATTAGACTAAAAGAGTAAAAATCGTATAATTACATCAATAGATACAAAGAAAACATTTGACAAACTCTAACACCTTATGTTAAAAATATTCAACAATCTTAGAATCAGAAAATCTTACCTCAACATAATAAAAGCCATCCTTGAAAATCTCTCAGGTAACATTAGTAAATAATGAAAACCTTAAAGTCCTCCTTCTAAGATCTGAAAGCAGCAAGGATGCCTGCTTTCTCACTATTTCTTCTGAACTTAATACCAGAAGTCCTAGCTATATCAATTAGTCAAGACAGAGAAATAAAAGACACCCAAGTCAGAAGGGAAGGAGTAAATTATTGGTGACATGATCTTATATGTGGAAAATCCTAAAGGTAACACATGCACATACATGTTTAGAATTAATAAATGTAACAAAGCAGCAGGACATAAAACTCAAATTGAAAAAAATCAGCTATGTATCTATACATGCACAGTGAGCAATATGTAGAGGATATTAAGAAAGTAACCCTATTTTTAACAGTATTAAATAATTATATATACTTCGAAATGAAATGAAATCAACCTGAAATATGTCTGCTCTAAAATATATGCAGAACCTATCTGAAGTAGTGAACATAGAAACAAGTGAAAAGACTATCATGTTTATGAGTTGTTGGAAGTCTTAATGCTGTTAAAATGAATACAGTACCCAAAACAATCCATACATTCAATGCAGTTTCTATCAAAATCTAATGACATATTCTTCATGATGAGAAGAAAACAAGACTAAACTAAACTAAGGATCATAAGGAAGCACAAATGATACCAAATAACCCAAACAATCTTTTTTTAACTTAATTTTTATTGAATTTTTGCAGTTTTCAGACTTCCAACTTTGATAGTATTTAGATGCCCTCCCATCTATCTACATATATATATAAAATGGCTTATAGGGTTAGAGTAGTCTTGCAGACAGAGCTGGTGAGTTACTCATGTACTGACAAGAATTGTGACAGCATGCACAAATCCTGTACAAGCTCAAATCAGACAAAGTCAACATAGACATGGGGAAGTAGGTAAGAAATCTCAACCCGATCTATGGAATTTTTGGTAATTAGTGGCTTTCGGGAGGGGGAAAGTCAGTGTCTTACAAGGATGGGAGCCTGGGTGGACCTAGAGAATGGACCCACACTGAAGGACATTTAGAGACACAAACCAAACAATCATTTAAAGCAGAATAAAGTTGAAGACTTCACATTTACTGACTTCAAAACAACTATGAAGCAATTATAGACATGCATGTTTCTACCATAAATCTAGACAGATTGTCCAGTGGGACAGTACAGACAGTGCCAAACAAATCCATTCACATTTTGTCAAATGTTCTTTGATGAAGGTGCCAGGACTGCACAGTGAGTAAATTAATGTCTTCTACAAATGGTGGGGGAACTGGACATCCACACACAAAAGAATAAAATTGGACCCTTGTGTAACAACACCATACCCAGAAATTAAGATGACCTGAAGATTTAGCTGTAGAACCTGAAATATGAAAGTTCTAAAGGGAAAAAGCCTCATTAAATTGCTCTTGGCCTTAATTCTTGGATATTAGTATAAATAAAGGCAATAAAGGCAAAAATAGATAAGTGGACGTATAGGATCCAAAAGGCTCTGGCTGTGAAAAAGGAACAACAAAATGGAAAGGATATTGACAGGATGGAAGAAAATATTTTTAAAATATATACCTCCTACAGAGTTAATATCCAAAATTCTTAGTTAGCTACTCCAACTTAATAGCAACAACACTCCAAATAACTTCATTTTGAAATAGGTAAATGATGTGGGTTTCTTCAAAGATGAACTATAAATAATCCTCAAGTTGGTGAATTTGTACTGAAAGGCTTCTGGGTGCAAATGCTTGCATGGCTAGGACTTTACCATTTATGGCAGAGTGCGTGGGGTCCTGTCACAGGGGGAATGGTAGAGGCATGGATGGAGGAAGGGGTCTGGGTTTGATTGAGAACTGTTGTATAAGAATACAGAAACTCAATTTAGAAATTTTAAAATATTTCCTTCAAAGAAAAAATATTATAATAATATTAATAACAATCCTGATAACATCTTTTGATGGTTTCTATTACTATGCAAACATTTTCATCTAAAACTTGGAGTGAGATATGGATTAGAATTCATATTTTTAAGATGTGAAAATGGCAGTGCAATCCCTTTAGAACATATGAGTGCCCAAGGAAGTCTGAGGCAATACTCCGTAAGCTAACATGGTTTTTTTCTTTTTTTTTTTTCTGCACCTAAAACATAGGAATATTTATAGTAAATGGATAAAGTCTAAAAATAGTGTCTTATCAGTTCAGGGCAGGTTTTGCCAGATGGATTTTCTACAAACTTATTGAAGGATTTTTCAGGCTACAGAAGATTTTGGATTTGACAATTGTGAATATGGGCCCATGCCCGAGTTTAACTCATCAAGTTGTATCAGAGCTCTGAGGCTGATAGTATGGCCATGGACAGCTTGAGGAAACTGAGGAATTGTGAGGTTGAATCACTTGTTCAGTTTTTCCTGTGAGGAAAAAAGCCAAGGTGGCCCACTTATACTCTGAACTAACTGATGTCAGTGCTAAGTGAGGCTGACTCAGAAGCATGGGAAACTTGGAGCCCATTGGGACTAGACAGACAATCAGCTAACTGGTACTGATTCCGGGTCTCAAAGCAGGTGCCTATGGTGGAGGGAGTCCAGAGTTCAGTGAGGTCCTAAAGGAGGTGCAGGGGACTGTTGTGATGGTCCTGGCCCACAGCCATAGTACAAGTCTAACCACCATGCCGCTCAAGTAAGTAGAAGTCAAAACTTCAACTTCTAATCAGCCATTTCTTGTGGTGTTGAGTTTGCAGAGTTTGAATCTCCACTTCTAAAAGATACTCTATTTGTTTAAAACAAGACCTGAAATTCCACTGCTAAGGAAAGCCAGCCTGAAAAGCTGAGGCTTTTGAGGGCAGCCAAGTTAAATATTGTATCTCTTTTTAAGAAGCTAATCCCCCTGGGTCTTCGACCTTTGTTCTTTGCTCCCAAAGGCAGGGACATATGATGTTTATCTTGCCAAAAATAGTTAAAAGTCATCTAGGAGTTCTGTGCTGAGTGGGCCAACCCGCAGTGACCTCTGTGACTAGCACAACTCCTGTTACGTTAACCTCTGACTTCAGTCCTCTTAATGGCGATATTCCCCAGCACTGTAATTTCCCTCCCACTGTGCTCTCTCAGGCAAATATTTACTACTGAGGTTTCACAATTTATTTTTCAAACAAAGTGGCAGGGACCACCCCGTGCCACCACATCCTCATTTCGCATTAAAGCCCATCATTCCCGAGATATAATTTTACCAGAACAAATGTGCTTTAGGGACTCCTGACATGAGATGAAGGCTTGACTTCCTATGGAAGCCAACCCCAGGCCCCTGTCAGCTTCGCGATGGATATAAACAAGAAATGCAAGCCTGTAATTGGTGATGGAAATCAGATAAGACCTCTTTAAATGCAACCATTGATAGAAAAATGTGAACTCGAATTACCTTTGATTAAGTCACTTAAGAAAATAAAGCTAGGGTGGGTTTAAGAGACAGATTCAGAGCATGCTTGTGAACAAGATCTGGTAACTTTTCAGCCTCTCAAAAGCAAGTTGAAAATTAAAGTCAGAACCAAAGGCTTATGAAATGAAACAGAACTCGGAACAGAGCTTCCCTCAAACCTGAGCCTTTCTTAGGCCTCAAGGAGGATCAGGTCCACCAATGATTTCTTCTCCACCCATGGACTGGCTTTCTCTGTAGGAAATTCTCATCATCTCTCCAGTCATTCTTTGCTGTTCAGTTTTGGTGAGTTGTGAGAAATTAAACCCAACAAACAAAAAGCCACATACTTAACCACTTGATGAAAGTTATCCTGTATTAATCTTTATGCCTCATAGGTGCTTCGCAGAGACACCCTTCCCCAACTCTGATTTTCCTAACGTTATCTTCAGTATCTTAAAAATCAAAGGCATGAAGGGACTCCTGACATGAGATGAAGGAATCACACTTTCTTCTGCATTTTATATTATTTTTCACATTTCATTAATCAGAAACACTTAAAAATTCCTTTGATTGACATACAAATATACTATGTCCTATACATTTTTTTCAATTTAGAGGTCTAAGTTATTTTCAAATGCCAAGGAGAACTTTGCAGCATTCTTTTAATAACGGTCTAACAATTGACTTGAAAGACAGCAGATATAAATGGAAATCATTTTTTTTCTTCAGATTGTAAGTTTTATCAGTCAACAGCTACACAGGCAAATATAAGAAGAAAACAAATAAACCACATGAAAACATGTTTGAAGTTCCTTTTTAAGACCTTATCGCTTTCCTATTGTTGCATTATAAAAGCCAAACCCTATCATCTCATTTCACTCTCTCAGAGAAAATTGGGAACATTCTACAATACATATGTAACTTTTCAAAGTTTGCTTCAGGCTTCACAGACAATACCAAATAAACGTATTACATATTTTACAACAACAGTATCTTTTAACAGATGGCAATCTGTTAAGTTGAAATTTTGATAGTACACGGTATATTTATTTTTTTTAATTTTATTTTTAAATCGACAAATAGTAGCTATAAGTACTTATGGGGTGCAGTGCAATGTTTTGATAAATGCTTACAATGTATAATGATTAAATTATAGTTCACAGTTTTAAGATATGAATATGATGATGCACCTAGTGTCTCAATATTTAAAGTATTACTTTGAAAATAATTATGTATATTATTTTTAACTGTGTGTTACATTTATATATTACATATCAATTATAATATATTACATTATATATTATATGTACAATTTCTATGTATGTATTAAATGTGTATATTATATAATATATTACATATAATGTATCAGATATATTTAGATATATTTATAACTCTTACTAGAAAATAATTCTGTTACCTTTTTATATACTCATATCATACTCATGAAGTAATTTTCTATCAGGATAAAATTATACTCTCCAAAGTAGTGAGATAAAGACATTTTTTTGTGGAGAGAATACACGATGTCATGCAGGGGGATATCTGCTAAGTCCCTATGCAAGCTTCATATAGGCAGTGTGAGCCCTGGTATAGGGAAACATGCATTATACACAAACAGAAGCAAATTAGACTTCAATTGAAGTCCATTTAAAAAGCTCCATTTTAAAAACTATATTTTCACATTTACTATGAAGAGAAATCCCCTTCCCTTAATCAGAAGCATTATTATTATTAAGTCACTGTAGTATAGCCATTAATTTTTCTTTGGTGGGGGTGTTGTACTCCAATTGAAACCCTTGAAGAAGTACAAGGAAACATATAGAAAGGAGGAGGTATGAAATGGTCTTAATTCTTTGAGACCCAGATGATCTGGACAACACCTGTCCTGGGCTGAGTGTTCCCTCATATACCTTCCCCCCAAGGCCTGGGCAAAAGCAAGAAGAGCCATCGTTGGGAAGCTTCTTGCCACTTTTCCCCTAAATAGATGGTGCCTTATGAACATCAGAAAGGCATTCCTCCCCGAGAAGAGACTGAAAAGAAAAACAGGCCGGAATACAAAAGTTGTACTACAAAATTAAAGGGCTTGTCAGCGACTTAACTCAGTGGCAGACTATGTCCTTATCTTACAGGGGGTTTTGTGCTTAATCTCAAGCACCAGAAACCATTTTCAAAACTTAAAGAGCTGTGCATTTCTCATTAAAATATGTATACTTACTTGTTCAAAATGTACAAATTTACTTGTTTACTTACCCTCAGATTTTAAAAATTAAAACTCTAACAAATACTTTTGAGAGTTTTCAAAATAAAAATAAGGATTTTTGTAATTAATTTGTTTGAGTATTTTGTTTGTTTCATTTTTAAACAAGAGAGCCCGGTTGTACTACTAATGAGTGCAAGACCAGTTTATCTGGACTGCTCTGAGGGCCATGTGATCCTTTATCACTCACATCATTGCAAATCTATTCTGCTGAAGCAAATATAAAATTTGTAGCAACTGTAATATTTTCAAATCCTATACTGACAAGGAGGACAAATTTCTTTTTTGGTTGTTTTTAAAAGCACCATTTGCAATAAGATATCTTTGGAATACTCTATTTAAATACAACTACATGCACAACTGAATTCCAATTGGTCTCTTTGCATAGATAAAACTAAAAATCTTTTTTCTCTCTCTCCAAATTGTTATTGTATTTGTGTTAGAGGACTAATTGTGGGAAAACTGCATTCTCTACCATAAAAATAAAAAGAAAATATAATAAAACAGTAATTGGTCAATGACAACCAAAGCAAGAACTTTACAGTCTCACTCAGACATGTATCATGACTGATCTTTGTACTGTGCTCAAGTATAATGCTTTCAATAAAACAAATCCTACATTATAAAATTCTTATTTTATACCGGGCTTTTTATCCCCAGGTATGCAATGCTATATGTTATGTGGCTATTAAAGCTGCTCTTTTGTTCTGTCCTACTGTCATCAATAAAAGGTCACTGATAGCAAAGGCAAAAGCAGAATATAACAGAAGCCCTCAATCATGGTTTTCAGTATAATGGCACAGGTGTGATTACTAGGAAAGCCAAGTCACTACAGAAGAAAAGGTAATAACACTGACTGGCTGGTAGATGCACTTTTAAGTCCAGTCAACTCAGCCAGTATCTGGAGATGCTGCAACTGAGTTCCCTTTCCAATCTCTCCTCTTCCTTTTGGAGCTTGTTTAGGAACCATTAGCTGTCTTGTGATGTGAGACTCTGAAGGAAAGAGTTTAAGTGACCCACAGCAACTGCTGCCCTATTGTATTGACAAGGTATTTTTAAAGTTTAAATATTATTCTGATAATTTATTTAATTCTATGCTTTCAAAATAAAAGTACATACTTGCTGTGAAAGATATGGTTATATGACACGTTTTATGATCTTTGAGTCTTAAAAGTCTCTTTGAGAGATCACATTATAGAATTCAGAAAACATAACCAGTTACTGTTTTAAGAAACTATCACGTGAAAAAATGTATCTCAAAAAATGTATCTCAGGGTCATATTTAAAATATTTTTATATTGAAATTGTTTGTAAAAAGGTTTATTTTTGGGAGAACACCTTGAACTTATTGTTAAATCCCCTCAGAACTTAGAGTATTGGTTTGTGAGATGTATATACTAAATTTTTACATAATAATTATTGATAAATAGGAGCATTTTGGTTATCACCACCAAGTTTGTGTTCTTTTTAAGAAGCTTACTTATTTTCATTTTGGCCCTTCACACATTTCTTTAGCAAACACATGGTGATGTGAGCTGTGAGGAGAGTACAGTCCTTAAAAAGGGCCAGGTGTCCTGTTGCACACCTTTAATCCCAGCACTGGGGAGGCAGAGGCAGGCGGATATCTGTGAATTTAAAGACAGCCTGGTCTACATAATGAGTTCCAGGGCAGCTGGGGCTACATGGAGACCCTATCTCAGAAAGAAAAAAAAAGTTTGCTTGCTTATTTATGCCATGGGTGGTGGCATGCGCCTTTAATCCCAGCCCTCGGGAGGCAGAGGCAGGTGGATCTCTGTGAGATGGAGGCCACTCTCGTTCACATTATGACTTCCAGTTGGGCTGTGACTAGGGAGACGCTGTCAAAAAACAACCAGCAACAAAAAAAAGGACAAGTTCTGTAGTTGGACTGCCTGGGTATATTTGGGTATATTAGTGCTGTACTTTCTAGTTACTAGGAGTTGGGTAAGTTATTTAACCTCTCTGTGCTTCATTTTAGTAGCATCAGACATTTCTTCAAGGGCTGGTATGAGGAACTAAATTTCATAATAGGTGACCCATATAGCACAAGCAGTAAGCACTGGACAACAGCAGCAGTTACCATCAAGTTTCAGTTGATAACAAGGTTGATAAGGGTGATTATCTGTCAGACATTGTGACAGGTTCATGGGGAATTAGGAAGGAAAAATTACAGCCTTTGATTTTAAACAACTGAAAGATATGGAAACTCATTTACAACTGTGAATCAACTAATAAAACAAGTTGACCACTGCAGAGTGCCTAAGGGAGATGTGCTATGGGGGCTTGTGCACTGACGGAGTCTAATCAAATTTAAATAAATAGATTTACAACACATCTGCATTTCCACTCTAGTAGGATGATGTGGGCAACATGTAGAGAATGTATTGAAGGGAAAAGGAAAAGAACAATAAAATAGTAGAAACGTAGAAAATCATATAAGAGGAGCAGCTTCCTGGGTAAGTTTGGCTGCTGCACCCACTGCACCTGACTCCCACAGCCTCATTCACCCTCCCAGCTCCCCCACCACATCTCTCTTCCTAGCAGGGGCACTGGCCCATCTCTTGTTGTGAAGCCCCAGACCTGTGGACTGATCTCTTAGCCCAGAATCCCCACTGCTTCCTGACCCTTTGCATTCAGAACAACCCAATTCCTCCCTGTAGTCCCCAGGTACCCTTGGACCTCTTCTCTCCACCAACTCCCTTTGTATCCTTGGGGGCAGCATCTTTCCTGGGCCCTGCTACCAGGCCAGCCCAGCCCTCATCCTCAGGGCAGCATCTTTCCTGGAGGGATCCAGACCTTGGGAGAAAGGCTAAGAGCACCTGATCCTCATCTGACTTGGGCCACTATGGGAACTCATGTTCAGCAGGACAAAAGCAATTTGGCCCCACCAATATAAAATCAAAGGAGAGAACATGAATTCTAGACCACCCAGCTTCTCATGTCCAACAAGTAAACCATAAAGTTTGTAAAAAGAAGCAGACCAAAACTCAACAAAAGAAGGCTTGAGTCTCACACAAGAACCAGAATCTACAAAAGAAATCCACATGTCAAAGTCACAGAGAAAAAATAATAACATGAAAAATCAAAATAATATATTCCCACCAAGTACAATCAGTCCTCTAGAGGAGTACAATGAGAACCCCCTAGAGATAACACCGCCCATGGAACTCAAAAGAACAATTATAAACATGATAAAAGAATTCAGTGAATTTAAAGAACACACGAAAGAAATCAATGAACTGAAAGAAGATAGGGATAAACTGCTGAATGAATTCAGAAAAGAGTTAGAAATATTGAAGAATGCTCAGGCTGAAATGAAGAAGGAAGTGAAACAGTAAGCCAATTAGAAATGACAGTAGAAAGCCTCACCAGTAGGATGAATGAAATGGAAAACAGAATATTAAGACTGGAAGATAAAGTAGAAAAATTAGACCACTCAAGGAAAGATTATGAAAAATTTAAGAAAAGAGAAGAATGGAATATGCAGGAATTGTGTGACACTACAAAAAGACCAAACTTATGAATCATAGGCATACAGGAGGGAGGAGAATCTCAGGGCAATGGTATGGACCAGATCTTTAACAGGATTGTAGAAGAAAATTTCCCCAAATTAAAGGAAGATGTGCCCATAAAAGTACAAGAAGTATATAGAACACCAAATAGACAGGACCAGAAAAGAAACTCTCCATGGAAGATCATTGTAAAAACACTAAACATATAGAACAAAGAGAGATTACTGAAAGCTGCAAAAGAAAAACAAGTCACATATAAAGAAAACCCATCAGAATTACACCTGACTTTTCTATGCAAACTATGAAAGCTAGAAGAGCCTGGACCAAAGTATTCCCAGATCTAAATGATGACAGATGCCAACCCAGATTACTTTACCCAAACAAATATCTATTATAGTCAAAGGGGAAAGAAAATTCTTTCATGACATAAATAGGCTGAAAGAATTCATGTCCACAAAACCAGCCCTTCAGAGAGTTCTTGAAGCAATACAAAGAGCTGAAGAAAGGAATGACTATACCCAAGGGGTTACAGAAAGAAACTTAATGAAGGTAGAACTATGGAAATGCATAGCTACACCAAGAATGTGAAAAGAAATAAAAATTACAGAAGTCAATACACATCTTTCATTAATAATTTTAAATATCAATGGACTGAATACTCAGTCAAAAGACACAGACTAGTTGAATGGATTAAGAAACTAAGCCCAACTTTTTGTTGTCTGTAAGAAACCCATCTCACTTTCAAGGACAGGCACTACCTTAAGGTGAAAGGATGGAAAAAATATATACCAAGCCAATGGTACTAAGAAAAAAGCAGGTGTTGCAATCTAATATCTGACAAAATAGACTTTAAAACTAATCAGAAGAGGTAAAGAGGGCCACTTCATTCTGATCAAATGAATAGTTGACCAAGAAGATATTACGATCATGAATGTATATTCACCAAACTCTGGTGGGCCCAACTTCATAAAATCAGTATTACAAGATTTTAAGACCCAGATTAACTTCAACTCAATAACAGTGGGGGACTTCAATACCCATTATCTCCATTAAATAGGCCAACATGACTGAGGATTAACAGAGAGACATCTGAATTAAACAGTACCATACATCAAAAGGGCCTAACAGACAGCTACCGAATAGTCCACCCAAGCACCAAAGAATATACTCTCTATTCAGCAACACATGGAATGTTCTCCAAAATCAATGATATACCGGGGCACAAAACTAACCTCAACAAATACAAAAAGATTGAAATAATTCCATGCATTCTATCAGATCACAATGCAATAAAGCTTAAAATTAACACTGGAAGAAACCCTAGTAACTACAGGAACACATGGAGATTAAACAAAACACTCCTAAATGAGGAATGAGTCAAAGGAGAAATTAAAAAAGTAATAAAAGTATTCCTGGAACTAAATGAAAAGGACCATACAACACACAAAAAACTCTGAGACACATTGAAAGCAGTCCTTAGAGGGAAATTTATAGCTCTAAGTGCCTACATCAAAAAAAATCAGAAAAACACAAATAAATGACTTAACATTACAACTCAAGACACTTGAAAAGCAACAACAAAAGAAACCCAAACCCAGCAGACAAGAAGAAATAACAAAAAAATCACAGCAGAAATTAGTGAAATAGAAAGAAAGAAAATACGAAGAATCAATGAATCCAAGAGCTGTTTCTTTGAAAAGATAAACAAGATTGACAGTCTGCTAGCCCAGTCAGCAAAAAGAAAGAGAACCTCCAAATCAACAAAATCAGAGGTGAAAGGGGAAACATCACAACAGACATCAAAACGGTCCAGAACATTATAAGGGAATACTTTAAGAACATATACACTACTAAATTTGAAAACCTGAAAAAATGGATGGGTATCTAAAAGCATGGGGACCACCAAAACTAAACCAAGAAGAGACCAACAGCTTAAACAGACCCATAACACATAAGGAAATTGAAACAGTAATACAAAACCTCCCAGCTAAAAAAACCCCCAGGACCAGATGGGTTTAGAGAGGAATTCTACCAGACATTTAAAGAAGATCTACATCTAATACTACTTAATTTATTCCAAAGATAGAAATGGAGAGAGAATTTCCAAATTCCTTCTATGAAGCCAGCATCACTCAAATGCCAAAGCCAGGTAAAGATACAACCAAAAGAAAACTATAGAACCCTATCCTTAATGAACATAGATGCAAAAATTCTCAACAAAATACTTGCAAACCACATACAGACACACATCAAAAAGATCATCCATCCACCAAGATCATCAAGTCAGCTTTATTCCAGAGATGCAGGGATGGTTCAATATACGTAAGTCAATAAACATCATAAATCATATAAATGGACTCAAAGGCAAGAACCACATGGTCACCTCAATAGATGCAAAGAAGGCTTTTGACAAAATACAACATACATTTATGTTCAAATTCCTAGAGGGAATTGGACTGGAGGGAATATACCTCAACATAATTAAAGCCATACATAACACACCCACAGCCAACATCATTCTAAATGGAGAAAAACTGGATGCATTCCCATAGAAATCAGGAACCAGAAAGGCTGTCCACTATCTCCACTCCTTTTTAACATAGTGCTTAAAACTCTTTTAAGAGCAGTAAGACGAGAAGGAAATTAAAGGAGTAATAATTGGAAAAGAAGAGATCAAATTATCCATTTTTGCAGTTGATATATTAAATGTAAGAGATGCCAAAAATTCTATGAGAAAACTAGAAATTATTAACAAGTTCAGTACAGTGGCAGGTTACAAAATTCATCTACAAAAATCTGTAGCCTTTCTATATACCAATAACAAGCAATCAG
>NW_008329141.1:2587621-2607051 GCF_000622305.1 Nannospalax galili | reverse complement strand
ATTCATCTACAAAAATCTGTAGCCTTTATATATACCAATAACAAGCAATCAGTGAAATAATACATGGAAACATTCCCTTACACTATAGATTATATTATATTATATTATATTATATTATATTATATTATATTATATAACCAAAGACATTAAAGCCCTCTACAATGAAAAGTTTAAATCTTTAAAAGAAAGAGATTGAGGAGTTCCTCAGAAGAGGAAGGACCTCTCATGCTCATGCT
Source organism: Nannospalax galili (assembly GCF_000622305.1). Classification (NCBI taxonomy): domain Eukaryota; kingdom Metazoa; phylum Chordata; class Mammalia; order Rodentia; family Spalacidae; genus Nannospalax; species Nannospalax galili. Next base: position 2,606,815 of record NW_008329141.1, on the reverse strand, counting down.
CATGGATTGGAAGAATGAATGTTGTGAAAATGACCAAAAGCCACTTATAGGCTTAATGCAATGCCAATCAAAATCCCCATGCCATTCTTCACAGAGTTGGAGAAAACCATCCTAAGATTCATGTGGAAGCACAAAAGACCTTGGAGAGCCAAAGCAACCCTGAGCACTAAGAGCAATACTGTGAGGATTACTATACAAGATTTTAAACTGTATTTCAGAACTATAGTCATAAAAACAGCCTGGTGCTGGCACAAAAATAAACCCATAGCTCAATGGAACAAAATTGAAGACCCAAATATGAGTACATGCAATTTCAGCAACCTGATATTTGACAAAGGGGCCAAAAACATTCACTGGAGGAAAGACAGCATGTTCAGCAAATGGTGCTGGCAAAATTTGATCTCCACCTGTAGAAGAATGAAACTAAACCCCTATTCTTCACCTTGCACAAAAGTCAACTCCAAATGGATCAAAGACCTTAATGTGAAGCCTGAAACTCGAAACTGTTAGAAGAAAACATTGGCAATAGCCAGAAGATATATGTTGGAAAGGATTTTCTAAACCACACATAAATTCTCAGGAAACAAGGTCAAGGATTAACAAATGGGACCTCATTAAACTAAAAAGCTTCTGTACATCAAAGGAGGCAACCAAGGAAATAAAGAGAAGACCCACAGAATGGGAGAGAATCTTCACCAGCAACACATCTGACAGAGGTTTTGCATCCAGAATACATAATGAACTCAAAAAACAAATAGTCAAGAAAGGAAGTAACCCAATTGAAAGATGGGCTAAGGAGCTAAACAGAGACTCTCAAAAGAAGAAATAAGGATGGCTAAGAAAAATCTTAAAAGGTGTTCAACATCATTAATAATCAGGGAAATACAAATTAAAACCACTTTAAGATTTCATCTTACCCTAGTTAGACTGGCTAAGATCAAGAGAACAAATGATACCAAATGTTGGAGAGGATGTGGGAAGAGGGGAATGTGCATCAACTGCTGGTGGGATTGCAAACTTGTTCAACTCTTATGGAAAGCAGTGTGGAGAACTCTTTAAAAAATTACAAATGAACTTACCATTTGATCCAGTTATACAGATCCTTGGCATAAACCTAAAGAACTCATCCTATTACAAAGACACTTGTACATCCATGTTTGTTGCTGCTCTTTTCACAATAGCTAAGAGGTGGAAGCAAGCTATGTGTCCCTCAATTGACAAGTGGGTAATGAAAATGTGGTTCACATCATAAACGACCACTCCTTGGCATATACCCAAAGAACTCATCCTATTGCAGAGACACTTTACATCCATGTTTGTTGCTGCTCTTTTCACAATACCTAAGAGATAAAAGCAACCTAAGTGTCCCTCAATTGATGAGAAGATAATGAAAATGTGGTTCATTTGTACGATGGAGTTTTACTCAGCAGTAAAGAAAGATGAAATCATGAAATTTGCAGGTAAATGAATGGAACTAGAAAGTGTTATACTAAGTGAAGTAACAGAGACCCTGAGAAATAAACAACATATATTCTCCCTCATATGTGGATCCCAGCACCAAATCCTTATACGTGAGTATGTATCCAAATATAACTGCAGGAACCAGGATAATGAAAAGGAGCCAGGGAGGTAAAGGAAAAGAAACAATCAGAAAAAGAAGAACAGTACGAAACAGATGTTAATAAGGGAGATATGGATAAAAATGGGGTTATTTTAAGGGGAAAGTGGGAGGCTATACAAGGAATCTTGGGGATAAAGGGAAAGAAGGAGCTCAAGAGATGTGGGATCACAGGAGAAGAGAAAAGAATCTGAAAGAGAAGAACAGTAGGAAACAGGCCTTAATAAGGGAGATATGGATAAAAGTGGGGTTATTTTAAGGGGAGGGGGTGGAGGGAGGTTTATACAAGGAAATGAGAAATGAGAAAAATGGGGGCACTTTAAATGGGGAAACCACAGTGGAAGTGTTAGACAATGCAAGAGATAAATAATGCCTAGCTAGCTTTAAAAAAACAGAGAGAACCATATTAATTGAACAACCTACTGACAAATCATACATACAACTAGCTCAAGGAATATAATATATGTCTAGGCAAGGTTTATTGAGATTTTTTGGTCTTTGCCCAAGCTTTATCTACATAGCACATGGCGATTAAAAGTACCAGACTGGTGGAACTAACCTTGGATATCTAACAGCCATACTTTTGAGGCCTATACTAATTTGGTCAGAGGGACATAAAGGACAGTATTTGTTCCTTGCCCTCCTAGGTCGACTAAGCTCCAGGGGACTATGCGCATCTCTCAAAATGTCCTGTAACTGTGGTACATCTCCTGTCCTCTTGATCAAGGAGGCCATGCAGACCCCACCAGATCGACTTGAACCAGTGTCCATTCTACAAAGAGGATGGTCAACACAGAGGAAACTTTTCCTCCATGCTTCCAAGCGAAGCCAGCCACAGTCAAGCAGGACTTTTGACTTATCTTCACATAGATGGAACACGTGAAAGAAAGCAGCTGAGGGCTCCTCCCAAGCCCATGTGACCCCTGAGGAACAGATCCTCAAATGACCTTAAGAGTAAAAATGATTTATCCAGGCTAACTGTATTGTCTTAAACACACAAAAGGAAAGTATAATCAAAGATTAAAGGGATCAATATAACTAACTCTATAGAGTCCATGTGTGTAGCTAAAAGCTACATAACAAGAAACAGGAGATACCTTCCTTTGAGTTGTTGGCCAGGGTGGCCCAAGAGGCTCCCAAACACTAATGCAGCATAGAACTAGAAATCTAGATAGGCTGACCAGATTCAGCAGATAGACAAGCACTGGGGAATGGCCAGGGACACCAACAACACAGTGGACAGTAACAAGGATGACTGAGTATATGGGCTCCAAGATACCTTCCTTTGAGTTGTTGGCCAGGGTGGCCCAAGAGGCTCCCAAACACTAATGCAGCATAGAACTAGAAAAATGAACAGCAGACCCCAGTCGTATCTAATGGAATATTGGCAACTGATTGCTGCTAGATAAGAAGAGCTGATCTTCTCAAAACAAGGAACTCTAGATAGGCTGATTAGATTCAGCGGATGGACAAGCACTGGAGAACGGCTGGGGAGCCAACAACACAGTGGACAGTGACAGGGATAATAGGGTATATGGGGTCCAGTGGTGGGGTGGGAAACTATAGGAGGGTGTCATTTGGGATGTGGGTATATACATGAATAAGATTGTTTGGGGTGTTATGTATGAAATACACACAAAAAAAATCAACAAATAACAAATAAGTTATATTTGAGGAAGAAGCATAACAATTTGCTCCATGTTAATTAGTAGAGGTAAAATACATTGCCATTGAAATCTACCCGATGATTTTATATCCGTGCTCAGGTGGATCTCAGAAAGTGACCGACTGTGACTAGTAATAATCAGATACATAGAGATTAGAGATGCATGTGCAAACACCTAAGTGTTACTAGTATTAAAAATGATTTTTTTCTGTATGAAACAGTATATTTTAAAATGAAATGGAGATCTTTTTTAAAGGTTAAAACCTCATTCAATTTTATGTCTTACAGGGCTTATACTGAGTTCAATATTGTATAACTGTATTAATTCAACTGTGAACCTAAAAATTTACAGCCAATACTGAAAGAGATGCATCTTTGCTCTGGAAATTGTTATTGAATATTTTAATGCTGTAATGAAATGTTTCTTCTAATCATGTGGTTATTAAATAAATAATTTTTAAAAATCATATAAGAGAACATGGGAAGCCAGTACACACAGAGGACATTAAAGAATTGGACCGAAAGGAAGTGGAACATCTGGATTAGAAGAATAATCTAAGCCTGTCCTTTGATTCCCAACTTTTTATATAATATTTCTCTTCACTAAAACAAAGAGAAGACAAGTATATGGACGATGTGAAATTCATTTCACACATGGAGCAGGTATTCAATGGGCAGTGAAAGAGAAGGGAAGAGAGAGAGAAAGCAACTTAATAATGGGGAAAGTTCTTTGAGAACAGCAGCATTCAGCAAACTAGTGAGTGAGAGTGTCCATAGAAAGGGGCAGTGGAGTGGTCAGGCAGACAGGAAAACCTGAGACCAGTATTGACAAAGCCACCACAGCTTGGACAGGGAGGGAAGATGTGTTCATGGAAGATGAGCCGGGAGAGAAAACCAACATTTGTAGAGGAAAGGAGATAGGAAACCAATGTCTGCAGGTTGAGGTCTAAAAGAGGTTGGGAAAAAGAGATTAATGAATGTAGCATATTCATGACAATTCCGGCAGTAGAGATATATGTGAGTACTTTGAGGTGGTCACTGGATAAAACACTGAAAAAAAAAAATATTGGTCTTACCTGTGCCAAGAGCTCTCCACTGATTTAGACTTTAAGTCACCTAACCCTCGCAGGGGAGAATAAAGTGGGCTAGATGGGCCTTGATTTGCAAGGATGTTATATTGAGTAAACCTGTTACATTATTGAAACTATCATGAGTTGAAAGTGCACAAAATATACTCTTGACTGTCATGCCTAACAGCACAGCAGACACCACAGAGTCCCAGTTGCTTCCTTTCTGCTTAGCTGAGTGGGATCTACTGCTGTGGTTGTTGAGCATCATGAAAGACTCACATCACATGTTCCTAGCCCAGGAAAAGATCAAAATTCATAATTCTAAGTCTAGTTACTGCAGAATACAGATCACTTTCTCACCAATGTAAAGTTGAAAAACCCTAAATAAAAGAATCTAAATCAGGGACAGGGATCATCTGTGTTATTTCTATGACCCAAAAACTGAAACCTTGATGATTCAATCAAGTCACCTATCCAAGGTCAGGCAGAGATAAAATTAGAGGGCCTGGAGAGATGGCTCAGTGGTTAAAAGCATTGGCTGCTCTTAGGAAGGACCTGGGTGGGTTCAATACCCAGCACCCACATGGTGTCTAGCAATCAGCAATCATCCATAACTCGAGTTCCAGGGAATCTAATCCCCTCTTCTGACCTCCATGAGTGCACTTACATGAATGCAGGCAATGCACTCATGTACATAAAACAGTAAATAATAATAAAATTAGAACGGAGAAAACTGAGATAGTTTTCTAGGGGAGATGTTTCTACTTGTCTCGAAAAGAAACCGTTTGGAAATGGAGTAAGCCGAGAGGAAGGCAGCAGAGTGGTGCTGGCCAGGGAGATAAAGCACAGGATGCAGAGTCAGGGAGGGTGTCCAACTGGTCTGTGTTCAGGGTATTTACTTATAGCTGAATGAAGAGAGAGAGAGAGACAGAGAGAGAGAGAGAGAGAGAGAGAGAGAGAGAGAGAAAGATGAGTGAAGTGTTTCCATAAACACAAGAACTGCTCGACTTCTATAATGCAAAGTTCTGAGTAGAAAATTCACATAATCCTATTTTGCTCATAAAACAGAGACTTTTCCTCATGCTTGAAAAGGATTTTCATTCTAGTGCCAAGCTAAAACGAACCAGAAACTTTATTCTGGTCCAAAGCTAGAATGTCACAGAATAAATTCTTTAACCAATTTAACCTTTAAACAATTTTAGCTATTTAAAATAGTTCACTTTAATTTTTTAAATATTTTACTTGTACAAAGCATCATAAATTGTTAGGAGAAGTGAGTACTTACCTTCAAAAGGTGAATTATAAATAACTGTACTACTTCCTGTGAATGCTTGCTTGAAAAAGATGTAAGCCCTATCAGATAGTTTTTTAAAAACATTTATATCCAATGAAATATTTAGGAACTGAAAATGAATACATTGCTCCTGGTATAAGCTATCTTCTGAGATCAACCAAAGGACTAGGAAAGTTAATATTAGGAAGCACATTCCTTAGCAGTTTGCCTGGCAGCATGCCTTCTGTTGCTTGCTCTGCTTTTCCCAGCATTCCTTGTACAGGTGCTGGCACATAGTAGGTATCTAAGAATGTGGACTGAGTTGAAGCAAAGTAATTTAATGTGCAGATCTTCAGAAGAAGCTGCCTTCCTTTTTACCACCATCTCTGCTTTCAGCCTTTAAACTTGAAACTTAAAGGGCAAAACATATAAATACATGCGAAGCTACTTGTGTTTTCATCTTGCTAAAGGTATTTATATCACGAGGCATTTAGAGTCATCTGCAATGCTTTGTGAGACATTTAGCTAGTACTGCTTTGGTTTCTCACTAATTATAAATCAAGTTATTAGAATACAAATCTACTGGCAGCATATTTAGGCAAGTACAACACAGATACAGTATAAAATACAAGGAGGGGTCAATGTCAAGTTTTATGACTTCAACACACTGAAAATGACTTCCTCCTTAAGAAAATACCTGGTCTCAAAATGCAGTGGCTAATAGCAGGGTCTCAGGACTCATATCCCAGTGGCAGTATTTTATTTCTGTATCATCATGTTTCTCAACATTCATAAGCTATGCTAAAGGAGGAAAAAACACACACCACTGCAAAAGGTTTTCTAACATAATTATATGTTTAGATGGGTTATATGCAAGAAACAGATGAATAATTAACAGAGATCCCCGCCCTGTGAACAGAAGGAGGAAAACCTTAGGCTGAGGTTCAGGTTACTCTGGCCCATTAAACAAGCCTTATCATGTAGCGTGACTGCATTAGCAACTCTTCAGGCCATTATGCTCAATCATGAGAGACACTAATATAGGTTCAGTCCTTTCCAGATCAGGGTCCATTGTCACTAAGGGGCCTACGTAAGTTGAAAATAGATCAGACAAAGATAGCTACAGAGCAGTTACCTGAGGGCCTGTTACCTGACAAAGTTGCATTTGTAATGGAATTCATCTCAGACCAAGTTCTGAGGTAAACCGGACCAGGTGCAGACTGGGGGGTTCTCAATGTTCTCTGTGTAGCTGTGCAGGTAGAACTGTATAAGTAGACTGAAAAAGCTTTTAGATGACAGTGTGTTGTTACATGTATCCCAATCATTCATTTCCTTAAGATACATTTACAGTCAATGACATATCACTCCTGGACCACAGGGCTGTAGTCTGATGGCTAAGTTCACAGCCAAGGTATGTCCAGGCAGTGCAATGTGATAGGCCTTCTCTCTAAGGTGGCTCAGGAGACTACAAGACATAGAGAAGCAACTAACTCACCAGGGTTGGACAGTGGGATTTAACACAGGAGAGTTCACCTAAGAGGGAGCATCTTGAAAGGAAAGTAGATCCCTCCAGAACTGAGGATAGTCCTCAATAAATTTGGGGACAAGAGAAACTGAGTTCTGAAGCTTAGGAGCTAAGATAGTTCAGCACGCAGAGACAAGATGTGAGTAGCTTAAGATAGCCACAGCCCTGATGCCTTGCTTGTGTCTGGGAAGCAGGAAGTTTGTTGGGCAGGAAGACTGAGCTCAGGTGACTCCTGACCTAAGTAATAAACACTGAATTTTATACTGGAGAAGAGAGGGAATGATTGAAACATGTAAGCACAAAACTCAAGCAAATTTAATTTTAGAAAAATTGCTCTTTCTATTTGTGGGGAATTGAAACAATATATTCTTTCTCTATCCTTGCCCATCACAGTAAGAAGTAAAATTAGACATCTAGGTGTTGATGCCCCAAACCTTATTCTCCGTTTATCTTTCTCCAAATATCCCAAACATATTTTCAACCTGTTTGCTTCATTTCACTTTCCATCACCATACTGCAATCGCTTGTCTGGACTGCGGCAGGAGGGTGCTTCCTTCGCTTTCCCGATTCAGGCTTTGCTCCTATGTAATCCAATCAGGATACCGAGTGAGCTATTAAAAATGGAATATATGATGCTTCACTTAGGAAAGCTCTAGTATCTTCCTATCGCTCCTAAAATAAAACCCAGACACCCTCTATTTGCCTACAAAATCACAGGACGTGCTGCCCAGCCACCCGGCCACCCAGCTCCCGTGACACTTCAGCTTTTCTACACAGCATCCATGCAGTTTGCATTGTCTTCCAGCTCTGTGCCCTTACTTATGTGTGGATGTCTCTCGTCCCAGCGCTTCACACGGCTGGCTCCTTTTCATCTTTCCTTTCAGCTAAATGTTACCAGCTTAAAAATGTCTTCCTAAAAATGTGTTTTCCCTCTATCCTGCCAGTCAGTAAAACGTCACTTTCACCCCCTTTGTAGCGCTTAACCTGAAATTACCTAGTTCATTTATTTTCTTGATTATCCTTACCCGTCCCCGTGTATCAGAATGGAAACTCAGTAATAATAGATATCTGATCTGTTTCCTCGGCACCTAGGGAACACCCAGTGTACGGCTGGCACTTCATAATGATGTACTGATTTGATTCAAAGTAGACAAAGCTCATTCGATGTGGACGTGCTTAATGTAATGTAGGCAAGACCTGACGTGAGGGCCTGTTTAGGGACAGTAGGACCAAAGGGATGGGAAAGAGAGGAAGAAGTAAGAAGAAGGAATCGATAAAACGGTACCCAGTTGATGTGTGATAAGAGGTGAGAAGAATAAAGGTACTCATAGCACAGAGATAAACTGGCCCATAAAATGCTGTTGAGGCTCTGTGTGTAAAGATTTGGACCACTCCTTTTTCCTGAGTAAAAGGATAAATAGCATGCTTTATCCAATGGATGTAAGGACCATTCAAACAATAGTTACTAAATCATTCGTGTTACCTAGGAAAACTAACAAAACATGTATTAAAATTGCACTGAATAAGAGCACTGCATATGAGATTACAGAGGATACTTAAGAAGTAAAAGTTTCTGCCACTGCTCATGTCAAAGTTGGGAAAACAAAAAGGAGAAATGTAAAACAGAGTGATGCAAAGTTAACAATTGATTTTGAAGATGTGTAAAACACCAGGCTTCAGGAATCACAGGTGAGACAGATCTTAAGTCAGTGGTGTTCTAGAGCAGGATGTAGTCTCATTCCACTTCCTGCCCCATCTTCTGGCCAAGATTGTTTCTACTTATGTAAGCTATCTTTTGGGGCTCAAAAAATTGGAATTGTGAGAATCAATTCTGTAACATTCAAAGGGAGAGAAGCATTTTGATCCTGTCCAGCATAAGTGGATTTATTATTTTTTTTAAATGCTGAATCAACACAGATAACTCCAATGAATTTTTGGTAGCAGAGGCCATCCTCTAGAAGTAAAGATTGAGAATGGACTAAATTCACTTCAGCAGCATTGCAGGTGTAGGCTGTGGCTGCTTGCTCTGTTTCTCCATCCCAAGGTGGACTCTCTCCTATGGAAAGCATGGAGGTGCCTTCATTTTAAAAAGGACATTTCTCAGGTCAGCACATATCTTTGTTCAACCAGGATTTGATGGTTTGATTGATGAGGAAATTACAGGTCCTCAATGCCAAGGAGAATGCATGGAGGGTTTTTGTTAAAATAAAATGCCTGGGATAGGCAGAATCTTCTGAGGATACCTCTGAATATTTGTGAACACACAAATACAAAACATGTTATTTTGCATCCACACAAGGCCTGAATCAACACAACCAACTTTCTTCAAAAACTACTGGATTCTTTAGCAGTAATGCAATGTACTTGGATAAGAGCTATCCCAATGGTATAGTCATACTTTTGAACCTTAATATGATTCACACATATTCCTCTATCTTCTCTCTAATAACCCTGTGAGGTAGATTTCTTCTGCCAGTGGTCTCATGTCATCAATAAGACCACTGAAGAATTTATTTGGTTCATAGAGAATCATCATGAATCTTGGGTTAGATTCTGGCCTCTTGGTTTCTCATTTGCCACATGCTAAATATTCCCCACATTGTTATAACCAAAGTAGTGATTTGTAGGCATCGAGAGCTTAGATTTAAAGGATGTACAGCTACTCCTGGGGCTTATTGCTATTCTAATACTTGGAATCATAAAAAATATTCCATATCCTTCTCCTGACAGTATTATGAATACTTACTGTCCTGATAAAAATTTATATTTATTCTGTGCACTTGGCAGTGTCAGCCGTGAACGCTTCTGTTGCAGAACAGCGCCAAAACACATAAAGTTTAAGGCTTGACCAAGCACTCAAGCAGAAGCTTTCACCCCTGAGATGGCTGCCTGGGAGAATTAAGTAAACACTTCGATGCTTTATCAAAATCATCTCTCATCCTGGTAATCAAAATCACACTGAAATAATAAACAATTGCATTAGTGGAGCTCCAATAATTGGTGAGTATATTTCACACCAGAATTTGGATTGTTTTCTCAGGTCTTAGTGACAAAATCCTGCAAAGAATGACTGTCATTTAAAGCCTAATATATAATTGATATTTCAAAGAACCATGTAAGTAATTCAAAAGCAGGGAAAAGAGTTCCACATGTTTATGGTTTATATCATGTGGAATATTTCATATATGTTATCTCCTTTAATCCTTAAACAGCCTGGATAGGTTGGTATTATTATCTACATTTTAGGGATTGAAAAAAGCCAAGGGTTTAAGGAAGTTTTTAAGGGTTGAATCAGTGCTTCCCCATTTCTGATTTCTTCAGCCCTATATAAAAGAGAAAATTCATACAGTTAGTTTTCTATAGGACACCAAAAGTCTTATTAATAATGGCACTGAAGGGCTTTGATTTTTCAGGAAGAAGACAAGGAAATAAGGTCCCTAAACCAACAGGAAATCCAGAATTTGGAGGAACAAAAATAACTATAGCACATGACAACAGGTATTACAGAGAGTGTTTAACAGAAATGGAGAATTAGTGAGCCACCCATGGGTTTTAACCAGTTAGCAATAAGATACAGAGCAAGAAATCTGTCATTTGAATATTTTACTGAGTACATGTGAATGTTGAAAGCCATGCTCTTTATCTATGTTCTTAAACTCTGTAATCTGATGCTCCCTTTTCTCAATAAATACCTTGAAAATTTTCTCTAGCATTATAAAATCAAATTCAGAGATAATAAAAAGTCACTATAATTCCCTAGTGTAATATAGTAAAGAAATTTAAAATAAGATAGTGTATAATCAAACAATGTATTCCAGTATGTATATACCCAGGAAAGTCTACTCTAGAACAAGGCACTGCATGTAACTTCACAATGATACCAGAGCTAGGTCCCTCTAGGTCAGACAGACCCAGGCACTTAAGTATACATGTTTTTGCTTCAATATATCTGCTCTGAGCTAAATGAGAAGGATCATTGTTTAGGTCTTTTGATCCTTCCTGTATTTCATTTCCAAGAGTTACTGGTATAGTTTGAGGTGAGAATCAATGGGAATTATGGCTTATAAACTGGATAGTTCCAACAAGAAAAGATATTCAGCTGAGATTAATTGACCCAAGGATGCTTCTAATCTACAAGGAGACTTTTCTTAAATGTGGGAGATGAAGATTTCCATGTTACCTCCATGCTCTTAAGTTTCCTTCCATGATGGGAGCAGAGTATCTAGAGTCACTGGGAAACTCAGTGTTCACAGGCTGCAATTAGCACACCACACACTGCTTCTCAGTTGGAATGCATTCCACTTTCTTCGCTATAAAAACCAATTGTGATTAATCCATTTTAAGCTATAAAGAATAAAAATGTTGAAAGACTTCCCTGATCCTCATGCAAGTTTGCATTAATACCTCCAGCATAGGATTTTGTCACTCTTAAATCACTTCCACTTTGACCGGTAAGATATATATCTGAGGCCTGTCAAATTCCTTCTCAGAGCTGGCCTTGTGTCAATGGCCTCCTGACAATGGTCTCAGTGGGGTGACGTGTACAATAGAAGGAAGTGCTTCTTTTATTGATTCTAAATTTACTAGCCTTTAGCTTCATGGAATTAAATTATGGCACAGGGTGAACATTATAGTTATAACTGACATTTATGAACTGCATTCCACCCATTAATCCCGAAATGCTATGCAAACTGACTTAGCAAAATTAAATGTGTAGCTATGTGCTCCTGTAGGCCTTCTGATGACTCTCTGGATACCAGTATGTTTTCTGAAGTTTCAGTGGTACAGAAGTTACCTCTGTTGCCTCTGTTTCTAATTCCCAATGCTCTACCAGAACAGTTCTGCCTAGAGTTGGCACAGTTTCCTGATACTTTCTAAATCTTCCTTTGCCCTAGGCTGAAGGAAGCATTTACTCCTGTAGAGTGTAGCTGGCCAGGTACTCCTGCATGTTCAGGCAGTGCTCTAACTTCATCTGCACATAGTCTTTCCTTTTGTTCTTCCCTTTCTCTTACACCGTACTTTTTGCCCTTCTTGTTACCTCCTCCATTCCACTGTCCCATACACTATAATTTCTTGCTCTTCTTATTTCTCTGCCCTTTAATCAGATATTGACTCACTAGGAATTGATCTGTATTTTTAAGAGTTCTAGTTCCCCTTTCCTCTCCTCTGGAGGTGAAGAAAGGAAGTCAAGTGTGGGGATGCAGGTACAATGAACTCTACTGTGATATTCTGAGACACAAACAGAAAGTATTTGATGGAAAGTAAATTCTGACCCCTGAGTGACTTTTCTAGTTCATTCTGTCTCAAGATGACTTAGTCAATATTGATGAAAGGTAAAAGCAATTGGTAATGGAAAGACTATAGTTTGCACCAAGGCTGTGATACTTATTCCCTGTTTGGTCTGGGGAGAATCACATAACCACTCTGATCTGTAGCTTTACCAGCTATGAAAGTTTTAGGTAACCTAGTTTCTGAAGGTGCTTCAGTGAACTTTCAGTTTTGCATTACTTTACTTCTTGAGCTGAGTGGCTTCTATGGAGCTGCTTCTCCCAGAACAACTCTTATTTGAACCTTCTCAGAATAAAATTCTAAAATTAGTAATATTTGTTTCCTGCAATCAGGAAAGATGTGAGAGTCCCCATTTCTACCTACATATGTACATAAACAGGCAAGCTGCAGAGTTCTGCTTAGGCTGTGATTAATGAAAACAAGGACCATGGATGAGGAATGTCAACACCTTCTCGATATTTAGAATAAAAGTGATGATAGTATATTTTAAGAGAAATATTTGTCTTATAACTGACACAAGATCAACTAGGCAGGTTCTTTTGTGGTTGTCCTGGCATATGGCTGATTAGTATGCCTTTGGATACTCACTACATACACAGAAGGTACTAGATGCTTTTTTTTTTTTTTTTTAACAAACTGAAGAATATCTCCAGGTCATGACACAACCACACTGGGCCAATGACAAGCTATACCATGGTTCCAAGTGAAAATTTCAGAAGGCAAACACCAGTAAACAGGTGGTTCTCTAATGTTGACCAGAAAAGATGAAGAACATCACAAAGAGGGCATCATGACCAAAGTTGCTATTCTCCTTTCCACTGTCATGAGGTCATGCAAGTCAGACCTCATATCTAGACTCAGGTTTTTAGAGGGGACTAGAGAAAGGCCATTGAAAGACGTCTGCATGTTTAAATGACAAACTGATCTCCAATGGACTATTTAGAGCTATTGGGTCTAATGAAACTTTAAGTCATATTTGAAGAGGCTTTTTATTTTCTTTCCTTCTCCTAATCAATGTGTAAGAATTTGGAATGGGGGTGCTGTTTGGGGGAGGATAGCTAAATTAAATTTAGACAGAAGTAGGCAGTTCTTTTTTTCTTCAAATCAAAACTGAAGAGGGAGTTAAATTTTGTGACTCCATTAAAAATAAATGGGAAAAGTAAAGATAATCCTAGTATAGGGATCTCATGAAACATTTTCAGATGTCAGAAAAGAAAAAAATGAGAAAGAAGACAGAATTTTGGTGGGTGGAAATGTGCAAATACACCATTAATTTTAGTGTAGGCTGAATCCTAAAATCTAGAATAACAGAAATTATTATTTAAATTAATTCATTTAGTTAATATAATTTTTAATGGCTACCATGTGCCAGGCACTATGTTAGGCCCTGAGGATATAATAATGAGCAGAAAAAGGCATGCTCTTTGCTTCATGGAAATTAATTTTCTAGGGAGACAGTACTCCATGGTCAAATAAATGAATTCTTTCAACAGTGATAAGGTACTTCAAAGAAATTGAGCAATGAAAATACACAATTCATGGGCTGATTAGACAGTATGGCAAGAGAGCTGGAGAGACGGCTCAGCTCAGAGGTTAAGAGCACTTTTTGAACTTTCAGAGGACCAAGATTCTCTTCCTAGCACCCTCATGATGGCTCACAACTGTCTGTATCACTAGGACCAGGGGATCTGATGCCCTCTTCTGATCTCTGAGGCCACCAGTCATGCATGTGGTACACATATATTCATGCAGGCAAAACATTTCTGGGTATTTTGCACATAAATAAATAATCTTTAAAAAAGAAGAGAGAGTAGCTAGAACACTAAAATGTCAAGAGCTAACTTCTTTATTAAAATATTTTATTATTTATTATTTTATGTGTATGTTTGCATGTATATAAGGGCACCTGTGTTATGCAATGCCCATGGAGGTCAGAATAAGGTGTCAGTTTCCCCTGGAACTGGAGTTACAGATGGTTGTTGGCTGCCATGTGAGTGCTGGGAATCAAACCTGAGTCCTCTGAAAGAGCATCCAGTGCTCTTAAACACAGCCATCTCTCCACTTTCAAGAGCTAAATTCTGTTTTTTAAATTTTTAATTGAATTTTTGTGTATTTCATACAGAACATCTTGATCATCTTTATACCCCCCCTTCCTCATTGCCCCCCACCCCATAGCCCTGCCATTGGAAGTCATACATTGTGCCTTTTGTGTTAAGGCTTAAAGATGATCAAGAGTGTCCCCAGATGTTCCTCAGTGCAAGTTCATTCACTAAGATCTAGTCAGCCCATCTGGAGTCCCTCCCTTGAAGAAGACCAGCTTCCAGGGCTAAATACTAAAAGTAAGGCTGGAGAGCATAGGTAAAGGCTGAGATGTGGCTAGGACAGAGTAGTGGACACAAAGGGTCCACACCTGGTGGCACAGCTATCATATATTCAGGGAATCGACAATAAGACCCTAACATTTAAAGCAGGTCATAATTCAGAGATGGAACTTGGAGCAATGGAGCAGAAACTGACCTGGAAGCCTTTTCCCTGAGAATAGCTCTCATAGTTCTAGAGGACAGTATCCAAGCTGCTAAGGGAGAAAATCAATCAATAGTCCAACCTGAATAAACATAACAACTGGCTCAGCAAACTACCTTTATTAGCACAGTACTGGCACTGTTATCTGAAGGGTATTCAACAGCTAATTAGACTTCAGTCCCTCTCAGTGGGAGCAAATTCATGGGTGACACTTTAATTTTAACCTAACATGCATGGCTGGAGAGGTCATAGATCCTAGATAAAACCATATCTCTCATATTTCTAGAAAAATTAAATTTCTTACCATATCCTAAATATGGACCCTTATATTTACAGACAAGCACACAGTGCACCACTCATCAGAGAAACTTATATTTGCAAGAGTTCTAAAACTGGTCCCACACAGAGAATATACATATGAGAGATGCCCCACCCCCCAGGTGACAAATCTACAGTGGAACCTCTACAACTATGGCTCACAAAACGTAGTGGCACAGGTAGCGGAGTGAATACAAGTGCATCCCTCAACTCTCACCAATGAAACTTTCTTATATAACAGAGTGTGATGCACACAGAAAGCCACAACTGGCTCAGTTTTAGAGACTCAGAGACTTCAAAGTGTGTGTCCTTGAATGGACTCCTATATCAAAACTCTCTTATCCATGCCTCAGGGACCATTGAGGAAGAGGGGGTGGAAAGATTGTAAGAGCCAGGTTGGTCCATGAACATAGGGAAGCAGAGGCTTTCAGATCACTGGAAGCTTGCACATGTGAACTTGTGGCTATGGTGTCTCTGAGCACAAGACACATGCCAACACCCCCAGTGGTGCAAGGGAAATGGGTGGTGGGTTGGCCCTAGCCTGAAGACTGTTGGGGACTGATTATAGCTGGTAAGGGAGAGGCGACGTTCTTTAAGATCCCTAAATAGGCTGAATAGACTTCAGTGGATGAACTTACATGAAGGACAGCAGAGTAAAATGCTTGATTGGATAGGACTCAACATGTATGGCAAAATACATGAGTCCTGGTGGGGCAGGTTCTTTAAGATCCCTAAATAGGCTGAATAGACTTCAGTGGATGAACTTACACTGAAGGACAGCAGAGTAAAATGCTTGACTGGATAGGACTCAACATGTATGGCAAAATACATGAGTCCTGGTGGGGCAAAGGTATGGGGGCATTGATGGGGAGAGGGTCTTAACTTGATTAAGAACTATTGTATGAAATGTACAAAATCTCAATAAAAATATTTTTAAAAACCCATGTATATCAGAGACCCAGTCTCTTCAGCTCAGCACTGAACATATAAAACTGTTGGTTGAAAGAAAATGAGCATGACCATTATAACTTGAAGTGAAATCCTCATATGATATGAGGTATAAGTGTCTATACAAGTAGAACCTCAGGGAATTAACATTTTCTTTTCTTTGGGGTTCTGAATGTGATATTCTAAGTACAGGAATAAGCACAAAATTCCTAGTTACACAAAATATACAAAATATTGCCCGATTTCTATCAAAAGTCAAAGCATGTGGATAGTTTTAGAATAGAAATTCTCTCTCTTCTCTCTTTCTCTCTGTCTCTCTCTCTTTCATTCTTTCCTATCATTCCAGTGGCTTTGTATTTCTCTTAGGTTAAAGAGCAGTTTCTTTCATCCATAATGTATAGTTTTATAATGTTAGATCTTCATTCATATAAACAATCTTTTAAAAATATTTTATTATTTTCTATTTTATGTGTATGAGTGTATTGCCTGAATGTTTGTAAGTGCACCCATGTCATGCAATGCTCACAGAGGTCAGAAGAGGGAATTGAATTGCAGTTACAGACAGTTGCTAGGCACCATGTAGGTACTGAGAACTGAACCCCAGTCCTCTGCAAAAGCAGCCAGTGCTCTTAACCACTGAGCCAGCTCTCCAGCCCCTAGAAATTAGTAATCTTAAAATATAGTAATCTTAATATCTATTCAATGTTTTTGTTCTTGCTTTTTTGCTTTGTTTTTTTGTTTGTTTGTTTATTTTGGCTTCTTTTTTGTTCTTGTCTTTTGAGACATGGCCTCCCTGTAGCTCCAGCCTCTGCCTCTGGGGTATTGGGATTAAAGGCATGCACCAACATTCCTGGCTGCTTAATTCTTCATACTTAGTTCAAAGAAGAATAAGAGGTTCTCATAAAATCAAATTTCCAAAACTTCACATGCACAACATACAAGTCTTGTGGATGTCACATATTCTTCCTCTCCCAGTGTGCTTTACAGGGACCAGTTTCCTCTCATGAGGTAGTTAGGAAGTACATGGTAGTTAGTCACACTCCCCATGACAATATGAACAACAAAGCATTCACATATCCAGGACCAATCCCAGACAAATTGGCCTCAGCATTGCATCTCATTGTCAAGAAATTCCAGTGCCTCTGGTACACTCAGATGCAGCCCCTAACGTAGACTCTGCTCTTTGCTCAGATCAGATCTTACTCTTACATTTTCCCAGTCCTGGCAGAGAGAAACTGTTGTGGCCACATCTTTGTCTTTGAGTGGCCGTATCTCTACGGCTTAACCTTATGTGAGAACACACACCGTTCCCTGTCCCCTAAGAGAGGTGAGCACACGACTGCTCTGCTTAATTTATATATTCCTATGTAACAAATGATGCCATAACTTAGAGACTGCAACTCAACAACTTCTATTGCTGCCATTTAGTCTTAGGATAGCTTGTCTATGCTTTGGATGATGATGGCTGAGTTGACTAAGTCACTCATAAAGTGGCATTTAGCTGGGAGTCCAACAGAATAGCACTACTAAGCCCTTTGCTAGCTAAAACAATTATCCCTACCCCTAAGACAAAAAGAAGTCCGCATTATGGTGACTTAACTAGATACAGTATTAGTTTAAGGCAAAAGAAGGTGTTCAGAGGTAATACTTCAAGAATGGTGAAACTACTCTAGGATTTTATGAAGGACCAGGCATCTTTACTATAGCATGATCATCCTCACGTTTCCAAGATGCTTTTTCCTCAACTATCTTTGGTTCAATCCTCCAAAAGGGGAAAGAGAAGAAATCGTTATGTGAGAGGCCTCACAGGCTGGGGAAGTGGCTAAGTTGGTAAAGTGCTTGCCATGTAAAGTTGAGGACCTTATTTCCATCCCCAGAACCCATGTAAAAAAGTCACCTGTGGTGATTCACACTTGTCATCCAAGCAGTGGGGAGGTGGAGACAAGCAGATCTCTGGGGCTTACTAACCAACCATCCTAACCTATTTGGTGACAACAATGTCCCAGTGAGAGAATCCTATCTCAAAAAATACAGATATGGTTCTGAAGAATAACCCCCAAGGGTGACATCTGATTTCCACATGTGTTTGCAAGCATTCAAATAACCGAAACACACCCATGCACCTGCACACACACATACACACACACACACACATACACACACACACACACACGAGACCTCTACTGAGTCACTTCTTAAAAGTATTGCTTTGTTACTCTTTCCCTAAAGATGTAGGAATATACTTTTGTGTTCTTTTGAATCTGAACTTGCCTTGTGTTTTATTTGTTTAATTTTGGCAAAAGGAGTTAAAAACGATACTATATGACTTCTGGAGCATGGGTCTGAAGATGCCTTTTAGTCTCTTCCCTGCTTTAATCCTCTTGAGACCTTGAGAAAATCAAGTAAGCTTCCACCAGCAATACCTCTCCTCTTTAACAGGTTTTCTATGAATCCCTACCCAGTGAGTCATTTCTATCTTCTTAGCTGGAATTAAGTTACAGACACAGTTGCCAGCCTGGAGAGATCACATATTTCCATAGATAAAGACAACGGAGGACAAGCTCAAGATTATTTCTTGCCCATAAGCTCGATGTGTCTGCCATAGTCCATCATTACCTGTAGCTAAGAAAATGAGCACATGTAGCCTAGCAACTTTTCAGCAAATACTAGTAGAATTAAGGCTAAGGAGCTATCATCAGGGAACTTACCGTGTAGCAATTTCTCAGATGTTTCTGTTCAGAAAACTTATTCCATACCAACACCCAGTTCTCCTTTAAGGGAGTCTAAAATATCCTCAATAGTCTTATGGAAATCATAATATTCATACTGGAGTTATTGTAATAATCTGTTTCCATCTTTCTCCTACTCCCAGTTTTAGTGAGTTATGAGAGCACTACTGCAGATCAGGGTCCCTCCTAGAACCTGGGTAATGCTTTCTGAGTTTCAGAACTCCTAGGCCTGGTT
>NW_008329141.1:2581833-2586201 GCF_000622305.1 Nannospalax galili | reverse complement strand
ATTTATTTTGATTGGTTTTCATGGGGCTGAGGATTGTACCCCAGTCCTCGCACATCCTAGGCAGGTGCTCTACCACTGAGCTACATACATCTCCAGCCCTCAGTTCTTTTCAGCTTCAACTTTTTTAACTGATGTAGCAAATTCAAGCCTTATTTCTGCACATTTATTTATTTATTTATTTATTTATTTATTTATTTATTTATTTTGATTGGTTTTCATGGGGCTGAGGATTGTACCCCAGTCCTCGCACATCCTAGGCAGGTGCTCTACCACTGAGCTACATACATCTCCAGCCCTCAGTTCTTTTCAGCTTCAACTTTTTTAACTGATGTAGCAAATTCAAGCCTTATTTCTGCACATCTATTAACTGACTTTTTTCCTTAAATTATATAACTTCTTCTAGCTGGGCGTAGTGGCGCACACCTTTAATCCCAGCACTGGGGAGGCAGAGGAGGTAGATCTCTGTGAGTTCAAGGCCAGCCGGGTCTACATAGTGAGTTCCAGGACAGCTGGGGCTACAGGGAAACCCTGTCTCAAAAAGACAAAAGAAATTATATAACTTCTACAAAAAAAAAAAAAAAAAACAAAAACCAAAAAACAATTCATGGAGGAAATGAGAATCACCAGATCCCTAACTCCTTCTCAACCCACTTGAGAGACAGAAACAGAAGCTCAAAAAGGGGGAATACATAACTTTATATCTACATTTAGACGTGTTTTTAAAAAGAATTCTCAAATAACATCAGAGTTGGATTATTCCTTGTAACCTACCTGCAACCAAGTTGATCATTGAAAGAAGCACGCACCAGGTATAAAGTAAGTAAACTGCTAAATTTAATTTTGTTTCCAAAAGCATTCATTGAAATGATTAAATCACTTTTCAAAAAAAATATGACAGGATGCATCATCTGTCGTGGAAGGAAGCATGTTTTGGTTCCCACTTCAGAACTTCTGTTAAGACTGTCCAAGGCATGTGTTCTGAGATGAAGAAGCACTTCCCAGGTCACCGAGCATTTGCTGCTGAGCATATGCTATCTCACAATGGCACACATCCACAGCTTTTATTACACGGTGATCTGAATATTTTATGGATATTCTGAATGGGGAGATAATTGATGAAGGAACACTGGTGAAGAGAGCCAGTGGCTTTTTTTTTTTTTTACCTTTTTTGATAGCATTTATCAGCTTGTCAATTGAATGCTTGTCATGTGGTAAAGGAAAAATATTTATTGCTAAAGCAGACATGAAGACAGACCTTCAACCACAAGTGTGACATGTGTGAGGAGGCGCAAAGACACACACCTCTTGTGATGATGGACTGCTCTTCCTTGTTAGCCTAAAGGAGTGTGGAGTTAATTTAGCGATAAAGAGGGGTTACCAACCTTGTTTCAAGTTTACTGGAAACACAAAGAAAAGTATTTGTGTTTGTTTTAGAGATATGTAGGCTTCATTTGCTAGCTGAAATATTAGCTGCCTCAAATCATTTTAGGGAGAATAACAGTTTAAAGTTTAACTTTAAACAGTGGTGTGCAACTTACTGAAGAGAACTATGTCCTAATGTAATAAAGTTAGTTTTAAGATGTTTCTCATCCATAGGTATTTGCTGGAAATGAGACCTTCCCTTCCTTTGCGTTGCCATGGGACCTGGTGCTCAGTCTTTATAGGCTTCTCAGCTTTCTCATGATGACTTGCATTTTGCATATCTTCTTCACTAGACTACACAATCCATGGCTTAGGCATCATGGTTTACTCATGTCTGCAATTTACAATGCCAAATAGTGGGCTTGACACAGAGTGGGCATCCACAAATATTTGACAGTTTAGTAATGGCAGCCTTAAAGGGAGTTTTCCAAGATGCAAGAAAGCAAATGGTAAACAGATGAGTGAATATTTACCACCCATTTTGGGAAAAGTTTGCTTCCAATTTTCCTAATAGTAGAGAGTAATTATTTATGTATTATTTTTATTTTGCATGGATGCAGAGAGAGAGAGAGAGAGAGAGAGAGAGAGAGAGAGAGAGAGAGCACTAGAGGTAGAGGTAGATATTTAGATGTCTTCCTCTATCACTTTCCAGCTTATTTTTGATACAGGGTCTCTCGCTGAAACTTCAGCTCACTGTTTACTAAACTGGCTGGCCACTGGTCTCTGTTCTCTGGGAATCTGCTTGTTTTACCTCTGCTCACCCAGTGCTAAAGTTTTAGATGGCCTGCTATGTCTGGATTTATGTAGATGCTCCAAGATCATGCCCCCATGCTTACATGGCAGGCACTTACCCACTGAGTCATGTTCCCAGTCTCAAATTATATTATTTTTAGTATAACAATGGCAACGTTAAATCATGGGCCTCTTCAGTGTGTGAAAAATTGTCTTGTTCACCACAGAGCATAGAAGAGAATGCTCTGAAAACTTTAAATTGCTCTGCAATGATAAGCCTTTTAAAAATTCATCCAAACATTCATTTTGGAATGATCATAATCATGCCCCTGTATTGTGCTAATACTAATTTCATACAGTATACAAATTCTCAGCTCTCTAAGGTCCAGTGTCTGATATTTCAATTTCTGTATGGACTTTTATTTTAATGGTTCCTTTTTGTTAGTTCTTTTATAGATTGTGTTGTCTCTCTGGAACATTTAATGATTCCAATTTTTATTTGCTTTCTCAGTGTCAGATACATGAAAATAGTTGAAAATTATAGTTTACTAAATAAAGTTTGAAAATAATCTCTAGATAGAGGTAATAGGCTAATGATGTTCTCATTTGCAGCAGTTTTGCCATTCATGGTGGTGGCCTTTATATCACATTCCAGAGTACAAAGCTCTCACTAATGCCTATTATGGTCTGTAAGCTGGGGCTGTGGTGTGCTTAACATTTCTTACCATATGCTAAATAGGAACCCTCTTTTTGCAACAGATGGAGGCTACTTCAGAATCCCACAAGTGGTCAGACACCAAGAATATGTGTCTGAGAGAAGCCCAGTCCTAGGTGACATACTCACACCTAAGATTCTATACCTAAGACTCATGGAACAGAGTAAAATTAGGGGTAGAGAGAAAGCTAGTGCATCCCTCAACTCTTACCAGTGAAGCTTCCTTGTACAACAGAGTGTGGTGCTCACAGAAGGCCACAACTGTCCAAGTTTTAAAGAATAGGAGATTGCAGAGTGTGTGTCCCTGGACGGGACTCTATATTAAACCTCACTGGCACACATTTCAGGGACCATTGACAAACAGGGTGCAGAAAGATTGTAAGAGCCAGGACTGGTGAATGAACATAGGGAAGCAGAGGCTTTCAGGCCACTGGAAGTTTGTACATGTGAACTTGTGACAATGGTGGCATTTAGCACAGGTCCCATGCCAACTCAATCAGACAAATGCCCAGAGTACAGAAAGAGAAATGGGTGGCAGGCTGGCCCTAGACTGGAAACTACTGGTGACTGATAACTTCTGGGTGAGGGAGAGTGTGCCTTACTTATGATCTCCAGAAACACTGAATGAATGAATTTGCACTGAAGGACATCTGGGTACAAATGATTGACCGAATAGGACTTAACATGCATGGCAGAACACAGGAGGTCCAGTGTGTGGGGGGGTTTGGTAGAGCATGGATGGGGGAAGGGGTCTAAATTTGACTAAACTGTTGTACGAAATGCACAAAAGCTCAATACTTTTTTAAAAAATTCAATAAAAATATATATCAAAAACAAAAGAAGTCCTCGTCTCTTTGTCTGTTTTTAATTTTTACAAAAACTTTACTGAGAATTTCATACATACATATAAGGTCTTTTGATCAAATCCATGACCACTCCCTCCTCTCCAACATTCCCCACTCTGAAGAGGTAACCCTAAAATGTTTTAAGGATTAGATATAAGCTCCCAAATACTTTTGACATTTTTGGCCTTGGAACAGAATATGTAGCTAATAGGCCCGCTCCCCATTGCTGGGATTAAAGGCATGTGCCACCACGCCCAGCTTCTTTGGAGTCTTTTTTACCCTAACTGCCTAGCCAACTCCTACCTCCTATTCTTATCACACCATCCTCTGAAGAGGTTACGCAACTTGTGGACAGGGATGCAGACCACTCTGGCTTCCTCCATGCTGAACAGGGACACAGGGTGAGGCAATTGGAGTACCCCTTCAGTGGGTCTATCTAAAAGACTCCCAAATTGCATAACTGTTGTCTCTAAGGGGAAAAGAAAGTCCTTGAATCATGAATAGGAGATGTGAAGGAGAAGTAAGGGCAAGAATAATTAGAATTACAAGTTCTATACAGGGAACTAGAAAAAAGTCAGAACAGGGCAATTTTCAAATGTTCATATGAGAGTCCACTGGAGTTTCTTGACAAGGGCTTCCAAAAGCATCCCATTA
>NW_008329141.1:2575339-2575804 GCF_000622305.1 Nannospalax galili | reverse complement strand
CCTTTCTCCTTAGGTCTGGTGTCTTCTAAGAATGATTTTGGCCTCAGGATCTTGGGTGTTGGACTGACCTGAGATCCTGGGCCTGGCTGTGCCATGCAGGGATACAAAGGTAGATGGTGTGGGAAGAAGCTCCAAGATTTCCCAGGGAGTGGATTGAGTAGCTGGGTTGTACTGGATGCAAAGGATCAGGGAGAGTAAAGGTAAGCCTCGGAGCCCCAGAAAGAGGCTGTCAGCCCCAGAAAGAGGCTGGTGGGTATTGCAGGACCAGGGAAGTAGAGGGAGGTGAGGGCGGGGCCAGGTCCAGAAGCAGTGCTCCTGGGGCCCAAGGAAGGCACTAAGATGGTCTGGGTGAAAAAGATCATGAAGCAGTATTGGTTCCCCAGGTTTCTGGGGACCCAAGTCTAGGAATGGCGCAGGGCCCAAACTAGGAGTAGAGAACAGCGGGGGAGATGGAAGGGTGAATGT
>NW_008329141.1:2572570-2574934 GCF_000622305.1 Nannospalax galili | reverse complement strand
CAATAGGATGAGTCCTTTGGGTATATGCCAAGGAGTGGTATAACTGGGTCATATGGTAAGTTCATTTTTAGTTTTTTAAGAGTTCTCCACACTGTTTTCCATAGAGGCTGCACGAGTTTGCAGTCCCACCTGCAGTGGGTGAGTGTTCCCCTTTCTCCACATCCTCGCCAGCATTTGGTATCATTTGTTCTCTTGATTCTAGCCAGACTGATTGGGGTAAGGTGATACCTTAGGGTGGTTTTAATTTGCATTTCCCTAATTACTAACGATGTTGAACACTTTTTGAGATGTTTCTTAGTCGTCTTTGTTTCTTCTTTTGAGAACTCTTTGTTTAGATCTTTAGCCCATCTTTTAGTTGGATCATTTGATAACTCAATTCTTTGTTTTTTGAGTACTTTATATATTCTGGAAGTTAAACCTCTGTTTGATGTGTCACTGGTGAAGTTTTTCTCCCATTCTGTGGGTTTTGTGTTTGCTTCCTTGGTGGTATCCTTTGATGTACAGAAGCTTTTTAGTTCAATGAGGTCCCATTTGCGAATTGTTGACCTTAATTCCAACTTCTGTCCGATTTAGAAAATTCTTTTCTACACCGATATCTTGTAAGTTCCTGCCAATATTTTCTTCTAATAGTTTCAGGGTTTCCAGTTTCACATTGAGGTCTTTGATCCATTTGGAGTTGACGTTTGTGCAAGGTGAAAGATATGGATCTAATTTCATTCTTGTACAGGTGGAGAGCCAGTTTTGCCAGCACCATTTGTTGAAGATGCTGTCTTTCCTCCCTTGTGTGTTCTTGGCACCTTTGTCAAATATCAGGTGGCTGAAATTGCATGTACTCAGGTTTGGATCTTCAATGATGTTACATTGATTGGTGTGTCTGTTTTTGCACCAGTACCATGCTGTTTTTATGACTATGGCTCTGTAGTATACTTTGAGATCTCATATAGTAATCCCACCCCAGCATTGCTCTTTGTGCTCAGAGTTGCTTTGGCTATCTGGGTCTTTTGTGCCTCCATATGAATTTAAGGATGCATTTTTCTAATTCTGTAAAGTATGGCACAGGGACTTTGATTGGGATTGCATTGAATCTATGTATTGCTTTTGGTAGGATGGTCATTTAACAATACTAATTGTTCCAATCCATGAACATGGGAGGTCCTTCCATCTCCTGGTGTTCTCCTCAATCTCTTTAATGATTTAAATTTTTTCATTGTAGAGATCTTTGTTGTCTTTCATCAGATTTATTCCAAGATATTTCAATTTTTGTAGTAATTGTGAATGGTAGCATTTCCCTGTATTCTTTCTCTAATTGCTTATTATTGGTATATGGGAGCCTACTGATTTTTGTAGATTGATTTTATAGATTGCCACTGTACTGAAAGTGTTGATCAGTTCTAGGAGTTTTCCGGTGGAACTTTTGGGATCTCTTAAGTATAGTATCATATCATCTGCAAAAAGTGATAGGTTGGCCTTTAATTTCCTTCTCCTGTCTTATCACTCTAGCACAAGTTTCAAGCACTGTGTTGAAAAGGAGTGGAGATAGTGGACTTCCTTGTCTGCTTCCTGATTTTAATGGGAATGCTTCCAGTTTTTCTCCATTTAGAATGATGTTGATTGTGGGTTTGTTGTATATAGCTTTCATTATGTTGAGGTATGTTCCCTCCAGTCCAATTCCCTCTAGGACTTTGAACATAAATGCATGCTGAATTATGTCAAAAGCCTTTTCTGCATGTATTGAGATGACAATGTGGTTTTTGTCTTTGTGTCCACTTATATGATTAATGATGTTTATTGACTTGCATATATTGAACCATCCCTGCATCTCTGGGATAAAGCCTACTTGATCATGGTGAATGATCTTTTTGATGTGTGTCTGCCTGTATGCGGTTTGCAAGTATTTTCTTGAGAATTTTTGCATCTATATTCATTAAGGATATGTGTCTATAGTTTTCTTTTTTGATTTTGTCTTTACCCGGTTTGGGTATTAGAGTGCTGCTGTCTTCATAGAAGGAATTTGGGAGTTCCCCCTCTGTTTCTATTGTTTTGAATAAATTAAGTAGTATTGATTGGAGGTCTTATTTAAATGTCTGGTAGAATTCTGCTTTAAATCCATCTGGGCCTGGGCTTTTTCAGTTGGGAGGCTTTATTACTGTTTCAATTTCCTTATATGTTATGGGTTGCTTAAACTGTTGATCTCTTCTTGGTTTTATCTTTGATTTCAGATATCCATCCATTTCTTTTCAGTTTTCAAACTTAATATAGTTTTTTAATGTATTCCCTTATAATGTTTTGGATGTGTTTGGTGTCTGTTGTAATGTTTCCCCTTTTATCTCTGATTATGCTGATTTGGAGTTGCTCTTTCTCTCT
>NW_008329141.1:2571305-2572545 GCF_000622305.1 Nannospalax galili | reverse complement strand
CAAAGAACCAGCTCTTAGATTCATTGATTCTTTGTATTGTTTTCTTTGTTTCTATTTTATGAATTTCTGCTCTGATTTTTGTTATTTTTTTCTCTTCTGCTGGGTTTGGGTTTCATTTGTTCTTACATCTCCAGTGCCTTGAGTTGGAGTTAGGTCATTTATTTGGGCCCGTTCAAAATTTTTAATGCAGGCACTTAGAGCTATAAACTTCTCTCTTAGGACTGCTTTTAATGTGTCCTAGAGGTTGTGTTGTATTGTATTGTCCTATTTGTTGAATTCCAGGAATTCTTTTATTTCTTTCTTCATTTCTCCTTTGACCTACTTATTGTTTAGGAGTATGTTGTTCAATCGCCTTGAGTTTATGTAGTGACTAGGGCTTCATCCGATGTTGATTTTGAGCTTTATTGCTTTGTGGTCCAATAGACTACATGGAATTATTTTAGTGTTTTTGTATTTGTTGAGGTTTGTTTTGTGGCCCAGTTGTGCTCAGTTTTTGAAAAAGTTCCATGAGGTGCTGAGTAGAAAGTGTATTCTTTGGTGTTTGGGTGGAATATTCAAAAGATGTCTGTTAGGTCCATTTGATGTATGGTATCATTTAATTCAGATGTCTTTCTGTTTATTCTTTTTCCATTAGACCTGTCTAATGGAGACAGTGGGGTACTGAAGTTCCCTACTATTACTGAGTTGTGTTTAATCGGTGTCTTATAGTCCTGTAGTGTTGTTTTTATGAATTTGGGTGCATCAGAATTTGGTGCATATATGTTAAGGACTGTAATATCTTCTTGGTTAACTTTTCCTTTGATCAGAATGAAGTGACCCTCCTTATCTCTTCTGATTAGTTTTAGTTTGAAGTCTATTTTGTCAGATATTAGAATTGCAACCCCTGCTTGTTTTTTAGTGCCATTTCCTTGGAATATTCTTTTCTATATTTTTACCTTAAGGTAGTGTCTGTCCTTGAAGGTGAGATTGGTTTCTTGCAGACAGCAAAGAGATGGATTTTGTTTCTTAATCCACTCGCTTAGCCCGTGTCTTTTGACTGGGGAGTTCAGTCCAATAATATCTAAGGTTATTATTGAAAGATGTGCATTAGTTGCCATCATTTTGATTGCTGTTTGTGTTCTCTGTGTAATTTTGTGTTTCGTAGATTATATCTTGGTTTATTTTCTTTCATTGCCCCTAGGGTATAGTTGTTTCTCTCTCTGCTCTCTGTATTGCTTCAATTATTCTTTGGAGGGCTGGT
>NW_008329141.1:2531395-2570972 GCF_000622305.1 Nannospalax galili | reverse complement strand
TTTAAGATCTGGTCAACAACATTAACCTGAAATTCTTCTCCTTCCTCTATTGCTATCATCCATCAATTTGGTCTTTTCATGGTGTCCCACCTCTCTTGCATAGTCCATTCCTGTGTTTTTATTAATTTTCCATACTCTTTGCTTGAGTGGTCCAATTCTTCAACTTTATCCTCCAGTGTTGATATTCTGTTTCCCATTTCATTCATTCTAGAGGTGAGGCTTTTGCCTGTTGTTTCAAGTTGGCTTTTTGAGTTTTGTGTTTCTTTCTTCATTTCTGCTTGAGTTTTCTTCAATGTTTCTCTCTTTTGTGAATTCATTCCATTGTTTAATCCCTATCTTCTTTTAGCTCTTTGATTTGTTTGTATGTTCTTTAAATTCATTGAATTCCTTGATCATATTTATGATTGTTCTCTTAAATTCAGTGTCCTGGGTTATCTCTAGGGGGTTCTCCTTGTAGATCTCTTCTACAGGATTGGTGGGGTTTGGTGGGGACATAGTGTTTGGGCTTTTCATTTTATTATTCTTTCATTGTGGTTTTGTCTTGTGAATTTCTTTTGTTTTTTATGATTCCGATATGAGAATTAAGTTGAAGTGTGCTTCCATTTGTATTATCCGGGTGCCTAGACCCTTTCTTTATTGGTTATGTAAAGCTGGTTGGTACAGAGTTCAGGTTCTCTCAGGTTTATTTTGGAGGGGGAACTGATAGCTTCAGATCAGCTATTCAGGGGTATCCACAGAAGCCCAATTCAGGTTCCAGTCAGGTACACTCAGGCTTCCTTCACCACGTGGAGGCAGGATCCAAGCTCTCTCAGGCAGTCCTGTGAGTTGTCAACCCTATGCCAGAGGGAAGCCGGGGGTGGGGCAAACTCTCTAGTGGTCTGCTGAGATCTAGGCCTTATCCTACCAAAGGCAGATCTGCCCTGGGGCCTTGGGAGGGGCCTCACCAAATCCCAGGTTGGGGGATAGTATGGTGCAATTAGGGGAAGCTCACTACCACATGGAGGCAAGATCTCAGGCTGTCAGACTGTCCCCTGGGTTCTCAGGGCCTCTGGTAGTTGGAGGCCAGAGGGAGGCCAGAACCCAGCACTCTCTGGTGGTCTGCTGCAGCTGAGCTCTGAGCCACTACCCTGATGGAGGAGGTCCAAATACACCCTCTCAGGCTGTCTGCTAGGATCTCAGCCCTAGCCTACCAAAGCCAAATCTGCTCTGGGGCCTTGGGAGGGGCCTCACAAAATCCCTGGTAGGGGAATGGTATGGCGCAATTAGGGGAAGCTCACCACCACGTGGAGGTAGGATGGGGTGCTGTCAGACTGTTCCCTGGGTTCTCAGGCCCTCTGATAGTTGGAGGCCAGAGGGAGGCCAGAACCCATTACACTCTGGTGATCTCAAAGTTCCCGGCTCTTAACAAAAAACAAACTCAAAGACACTGAATTTTTGCACAGCAACTGAGTAAGATACTATTAGAGAAATCTGGTTCCCCAGTTTCAACACATAAAGTTAACTAACAATTTTAATTTGTTTATTTATTTCCAGCTCACTCACCCTAAATTATAGACTATTCGTTTCTTTGACAACTTTTAAAAAATGATGTCAACTGGGATAAGGGTCCTTCAGCTCACATCCTCAGTGTTCTTCCTGATCATATTTGAAAGGTTCATTAGCTCAGTTTGATGATTCTAAGTCCGGAACACCTTGAACATAAAATTCACATAGGACTTTCACTGTCTGAGAAACTTAATGAGCTGATAACTTTTCTGAGTTTTTCTTCCTTTTTTTTTTTTTTGACATAGCAGAAGCAGATTTTATTGGTTCCGTAAAACAACCAATTATTCTATCACATTAACAGGTGTTAAAGAGGCCTATATAGTATTTTACTTGAAAATAATTAAAATGGTGACACAAAATTTAAAATTTTGATTTTTAAAATTATAATAGCATTGTAAATTTTGTACAATGAAAAAACTGTTAATCAAACACTCTTATATGCCAGCTTTTTGGCCACTTACTCTTTTCAATAACTTCACCCATTAATAATATTCTGATAACTACTTCACATTTGTGGAAAATGAAGCTCACAGGACATAAATACATGCTTAAAATTACACAATTGGGGAGTGATGAAAAAGCATTCAAAATATCCAGTCTACTATAAAATAAGACACTACAGGTATTGCTAGATGTGAATTTATTTTGATCCATAGTATAAACAACAACCTGAGTTTCAGGAAGTCAGCTACTGAGATCTCAAACAGATATTATAAAACCACAAAGGCACAGAATGGAAATTTGAAGACAGGTTGTTAAAAATATTCATAACCAATACTTAATTGCTATCATCAAAATCCCTATTTAGACCCTCAAACTTTCCTATATCAATAAACACACACCAGAACTAACATAAGTATATGAATAAAAGGTAATTTCAAATTTGGAACACCAATGTTACAACAAAATAGATGGTGGTATTGATGTGTGTTGGGTATAGGGAGGCACAGAAAGACATGTCTGTGCCAAAGACTGTGAAGCAGATTTTAAACACAAAGAAAGGGACTATGGTTTGAATATGGTGTGAGTGCTCTTCCAATTTTCATGTGTGAATATTAATATTGAATCCCCATTGTGAGATATTAGAAAAGTGGAAACTTTAACCTGGCCATGGTATTGAAAGTTAGAACCTCTACAAAACAGATTAAGATTAGGTAAGGCATTAGGGTGAGAACTTAGGTATATTAGTTATTTTCCTGTAGCTGTGATAAAACGCTGACCAAAGCAACTTAAGAAAAGAAGAGTTTATTTTAAATTATGTTTCCAGAGGATTAAAATCCCTAATGGTAGGAGAGGATGACAGCAAAGTGGCTGGAGCAGAAAGCCAAGTGATGACATCTTCAAGCAGGCATAGAAAGCTGAGAGACCCTGGATATCCAGCAAGGCTTAATAACTCCCAAAGCCCACCACACCACCAGTGACCAGTGACATGCTTCCCCTACCATGGTCACACCTCCTAATGGTTCCGTGACCCTCCCCAAACATCACCAAAAGCTAGGGACAAAATATGAAAATACTCGGAGCCTATCTCCATTCTCATTCAAACCACAACACTAGGACTGAATCCTAGTGGTTTTTACAAGGAGAGATCAGATGGAAACTCCCAGTAAACTTACATGCTCCCTATCTCTTGCCATGTCTGTGATGCCTGGGAACTCTACCAGCAAGGCCATCATTAAATGTGATCCTTAAACCTTGCACCTATAGAATTGTGAGTCAGGAAAAGCTGTTCTTTGTAAAATAAATTGCCTCAGGTCTTTTGCTACAATGATAAAAAATGGACTAATAAGTTATCTGGGTGAAGTACTGGGTACCTTCTGCAAATGCGGTTTGGAAGACACAGGAACTACACAGGTGTTTTGGATGCTTTTGCAAGGAAAGAAAATGGAAAGCTTGACACTTGTCCTACATCAGCTATATGCACTACCTTGGCACTTACTTTCCTGCCTAGAAGTATGGTAAGATAGACACATCCAGACAACAGTAACCCTTAGTATATCTAACAGATCTTCACTCTTCAGTTAAACTCTTCCCCCACCTTCCTACTTATACTCTGGCATATTTTCTAGTGCATTTGCAACCAGACTCTTATCACCCTACAAGGAATCCTCACCTTGCTTCGTGAAGGCCTGTATCCTCTTCCCCTCTACTTCCCCTTAAATTTCTTTCAGTAGTCATAATCTCAATTTTTGGTAATTTGTCTACCAGTGCCCTGTAAGTGAAACCAACCTGCTTTCCAGTCCCAGACACTCCTTGACACTTTAGTAGCTCTTTCTTCATGTACCTGCATTACATGTATTCGTCAAGCATACCTGTGAACACACCTCCAATAGGTTCCATGATCTCACAGAAGCTTCTAGTCTCTGGATTCAATCACTAGAATTAATGTTGTACTAGCTTCATTATTTTTCACTTAATTTCAAGCCATCCTCCCATCCAGCCATTATATGGTTTTCTAGCTGCATCTAAAATCCTAGTGCTCACCATTGGCTGCCCCATTGTTTTTGTTGTTTTGTTTTCAGGTTATTCAGTGTGCTTTTTACCATCTATGAGCTGGTATTCCTGGAAGAATCTACATGTAGCTGGCAACTATTGCCTGTTTAGCCTCAGTCATCCATTTTGAAAGCTCTGGATGCATTAACGGTGCCACCATTCTGCCTCAAGGATTTCCCAGTACTCCTGATCTTTTATTCAGATCTTGAGAAAGGAAAGGCTCAGAACACTTGAACACTATATCAAATGGTACAGTCCAACACAAAGGTCAAGCTCCCATGGTCCAAGCTGATTGGACCATACTTTCAGTTGAGACCCATGCTCATAGGTATTTCTCTAGCATTCTGTATGGTGGAGCTCTTTCTTCACACAGAACAGTAAGTGTAAAGTGAAGCTTTACAAATGCTTCCATAACATTGGGCAGCACTCTCTCAAGCCAGAGGCAGAAGGCTTTGAAGGAGCTTTGTATGGTGTGCTTTACCACCAGGAAGTAACTGACACAAGAGATTAGTTCAAACTGAACCTGGTGATGCCTGCCTGTAATTTTTACACTTGGAATCTGAGGCAGGAGAGTTGTAAGTTAAAGACCAATGTCAACTGCATAGCCAGATTCTGTGTCAGAAGAGAGAAAAAAGGAAGTGATTGACTTTGGTGGTGATGCCCACTGCCATGGTACTGAAGTCCACTGTGAACTGTCGATCTGTCTGCCTCATTTTCAATCAAGCATTTTCTCCAGTCTCATCTCCTTCCAACTGAGTGTAACAAGCTACTAGCCATTTGCTCTCCCTTCAACATCTCTTCTGATGATATTTTTTTCTGACACCTTTGTGGCTCTTCCATTTCTTGCTGACATATTAGATCATGCATTCATTTATTCGGTGAACACTTCTTAAAACCTTACTTGGTGGGATCAGAGCTAAGAAGTGCTGACAGAAATAAAAGCCTCCTTTTCAAGCATAAAACAAGAATAAAATGATAGAGGAGGGTGATAAAGTTTCAAATGTGGAAGAGAAGAGCCAATGAATAACTTATGAAAGTATGGAAAGAAGGTGGAGATGCTAGGTCTTGACCAGGATTGACTCAGGCATAGGGGAAACTAATTGCTAAGTCATAGACCAGTGGGATAATGTGGCAAGCATTTCAGTATGATTGGCATGGAGACTGGCTGGGTGGTAGTTGCAAGAGATGGAGCTGGCTGGAGATGTGATCAGAATGTAAATAGATTTTGTGGCAGGCTATAGAACCTGGAAATTGTCCTGAAGCTATAAAGAGTTTTGGCCAGTGGAGTAGACATGATAAGTTTTGTGGTTTGGAAATACTACTCTGGCATCAATATGAAAAATGAGTTGGAAAAGACAAGACTTCTTTCATTTGACTTTGTCCTCCTCTGGTAAGGAACTTCCTCAAAACCTGATTTTCTATGTGGTTATGTTATACTTTTACTGTGTGAATATATCTCTGTTGTATAATCAGTTGTTATAATAGGCAAATGACTCTCAAATGCTAATTACTATTTCTGGCCTTGATCCTAAAAACAGGAAATTTTACTGCCTGATGTTAAGTCACTTCCTTACTAACGCACCCATGGGCTCCATCCCTGGAGACATCTTAGATCCTCCCCTTCATCTTATGTCTATTGTTTAGGAGGCAATGAGTAGTATTGGTGTCTATTTTCTATAGTCATTTGCACTTTTTCTTCATTGTCCAATTTCCCTCATCAATATAACTCAAATCTGGAACATTTATCTTAATGGTGAAGACTCCTAATTAAGTCTACTTGTTTCTTTTTCATCCAGGTGTTCATTTTGTTAAAGATATTATCCAATAATATTTTACAATGAAATACAGCATGGAAAGCATTTTAGGATTTAAAAATAGTAGCGTGGAGGCTGGGGAGATGACCAACTGTGTAAAAGCATCTATCTCTCAAGTGTGTTTTACAATGAAATACAGCATGGAAAGCATTTTAGGATTTAAAAATAGTAGCATGGAGGCTGGGGAGATGACCAACTGTAAGCCCTGAGTTCTAATTCCCAGAACTCATGCAAACGCCAGGCATGGTAGAGTTCATCTATTATCCCATTGTTCCTATGTAAAGATGGAGGGGAAACTGTAAGAACACCAGAAGCTTTCATGCCAGTGTGTCCCAGGGGCCTGGTTCCTCCAAGGGGTGGGGCCTGCTGTGGAGAATTGATGGTGGAGAGTTAGCCACAGAGGGAGAGCCTTCTGGGCACCATCTTGGACATGAGAGGTCGCATTTACCAGTGGTGTGAGAGTGCCGGCCCAAGATGTGTGGGCGAAAGTTAACAGAGACCGTGGGCGGCCAAAAGCGATCTGGCAGGCCGAGTTGTGCAGAGCTGGGTGCCCGGTGTCCGGTGTTTGTTTCTTTGTAAGTTCCTTCATTTTCCCCCTCCCTACCCAAGATATAAAATAAAAAATCAAGATAAAAATGTTATCTGGTCTGTCTGATGGCGCCCTGAGCAAGAGACTGGAAAAAGTGAGGGCAGGTCAAACAGAGAGCAGGAAGGCGAACATTTAGTGGGACAGTCAGACAGCACAGAGGCAAAACAAAGAACACTGCTTCAAACAAAGTAGAAAGTGAAGACAGACAAATCTGACCTCTGTACATGTACCATGACAAACACACACCTGTACTTACACACACATATACATACACACACAGGCACACACATACATCATACATGCATGCAAAAATTATGCAATAGACACCCATGTTTATGTCATTAGGAAATTCACATTATCAGTTAATGGGGGACTTCCTTTGTACCCCTCTCCAATCTCATTGCCTCTTTCCACCACCTAGATGTGAACAATATCCTAAATTTTGTACTGATTGGTCCCTTCTGTTCTTTATATTTTTAACCACTGATGTCTATATATTGTTTGTTTTCCTGTTTCTTTAACTTTTTCAAAAGATGAATCATACTGTCTATATATATTCATGATACTATACATATTCATCATGCTATTTATGATTGTGCTATATAAATTCATAGCATATATATCCAATATATTCATTCATATATGAATATATTCATTCATATTATATTGATTATGTATGTGAATCATACTATATATCTGAGTCATATTTATCTCACTTATTTTTACATTTTGAGACTCATCTAAATTGATATATGTGGCAATAGCTTATGCATCTTCAGTGCTAGTAATATTCTAATATATGGATCTACTTCAGTTAGTTCATTCTATATCTGAGCTTCATTTTCTGATACTATAAACAATGCTCTTTATGCAAGTTTTGTGATATACACGTGGGCTTTGTTTGTTCAACTTTAGTGATTAATGCAAAAAACTTTTCAATCTGATTATATCATTTCTACTCCATGAAAGATTTTTTTTTTTTTTAGTCCTTTTTGGAGACAGGGTCTCCTTGTAGCCCCAGCTGTCCTGGAACTCACTATGTAGACCAGGTTGGCCTTGAACTCACAGAGATCCGTCTGCCTCTGCCTCCCAAGTGCTGGGATTAAAGGCATGTACCACCACGCCCTTTGAGAGATTTTTTTTTTTTAATTCCCTGATTTAAATGGTTCAAATGAAAAGTGCCCCCATAGGCTTTGAATACTTGGTAGTTGGTAGCACTGTTTGAGGTGGGTCATGGAACCTTTAGGAGCTGCTGCAGCCAGGCAGCCAAAGCAGCTAAGGCTGTTGTGGAAGAGACCATCTCATTGATCAGGAGATTGGAAGCATTGAGGAGAGGCCTCCAGATCTGTACTTGAAGAGGAAAGTGTGCCCTCAGGGCAAGACCCCATCAGTTGCCAAAAGTTCCTTAGGTTGGGTTGACGTTTCTTACCCACTGCCTCATGCCTATGCTGAAATTTTGTCTCGGGTTTGAGCTTGCATGGCACTTGGGCATACTGTCGCCGTTGCTGTGAATTCATATGTGTAACTGGAAAGCTCTGTTTTTTTGTAGTCATGCACCACCTCTGGTTCTTACAATCTTTCCATTCCTGCTTCTGCAATGATCCCTGAGCCTCGAGAGACAGAGTTTAATATATAGTGTCCTATTCAGGCATAAGCATACTGTGGCCTCTTGTTCTCATCACACTGGACAGTTGTGGGTTTCTGTGTTAATCACCATCTGCTGCATAAGAAAACATTTCTGGTGAGGGTTGAGGAATGCATTAATCCAAGGGTGTAACAACAAATCATTAAAAGTCAGTTTAATAAAATGACTATTTAGTAAAAACTAATATTAGGGTCTCCACTATATCCTGTGACCTCTGTAGCTACAGACTCCTCAGCCTGATAACCATGTCAGGTATGTTCTCCATCCTATGAAGAGAACTTTAAGTACAATTAGATAGTGGTCAGTAACTCCCATATTTGTGCTACTATTGAACTAGTTGTTATATCTCGCCAGGCCAGTTGTAGTTCACAGGATTCATAGCTGGGTAAGGTTCATGATTACTTTTTTCCTTCTGGTAGCATGCATAGCACCTTCTAGCACTTTGAAAGCTAGACAGTAGAGATGAGGCTTTGTAGTTGGCACTGCAAGGATATGGAGAAGGGGAAACTCTTATCTACTGTTGGTGGCAGAGCAAACCGGTGCAGCCACTATGGGAATTAGTGTGGAGAGTCCACAAAAAGCTCAAAATTGTTCTACCATATGATCCAGTCATACTACTCTTGGGAATATACCCCAAAGACTCTATACCCTATTGTAGAAATATAGGTTCATCCATGTCCATTGTTGTCCTTTTCCTAAGAGCCACAAATTGGAAATAATCTAGATGTCCATGAAGTGAAGAACAGATAATGAAGGTATGGTATATATACACAATGGAATATTATTCAGCTCCTAAAAAATGAAATTGTGAAATTCACAGGTAAATAGATGGAACTGGAAAAAATCATCCTGAGTGAGGCAACTCTATTTTTATACATGTGATTAGGATCTACTTTAGTCACATTGTTGACTTTTTAATAAAAATGTATACTAAAATTAATATTTCAAATGTTATTTACAGTGACAGTATAAATTGACAATTTTCATGTATAAGTACTCTACACAATTAAATGTACATTCTTTATACCTCTAACATACCTAGGATGATAAAACAGGCTAATAATTCCAGTATATTGCCAAAATACCCACAAATGAATACCAAGGCAATCTAAGATAAATCTAAAGATCTTTTTTCATTTTGAAACATGGAAAATATTTTTTAATTAATACTTGTTAGAAAATTCCCCTATCAAAGATTGAATCCATTTATGTCTTCCCAAAATGTCAAGACCTTATAACTATGTAAAGGAATAAATTTCAAGGGGTTTAGGAAATTGTCTCAATGATTAAAGCTCTTTCTGAGCAAGCATGAGCAACAGAGTGTAGAGCCCCTGCTCCCAGACAGAAGCCTGTTGAGTGACGTCCCACTTATAATCCCAGATATATGGAAGAGGAGACAGGCGCTCCCCAGGGAAGCCTGCTATGTATTTTAATAAAAATACATACTACATTTAATATTTGAAATATTATTCATAATGACAGCATAAATTGAGAATTTTCATGTATAAATACACTACATAATTAAATGAGCATTCTAGATAAATTGCTGAGCTCCGGGTTCAGAGAGATATCCTTCTTCAGTAAATAAAGTGGAGAACTATGGAGGAAGATACCCAACATCAACCTCTGGCCTCCACATACAATTGTACACATGTGTATGTACACTTCCACACATGTGAACCCACACTCAAGAATATACATACACATGTGCATGCATAGCACATACATACACTAGAAAAATGATTTTCTTTTCATACATATTTTCTTTGTGATGTGTGTATACATCTTCACATATATGTGGATCTAACAGTTTGCAGATGTTCATGCAACTGTTCATGTGTTAATGTGACTATATCAGTTCATATATGGAGACTGAAGGTGATGCCAGAACCTTCCTCCATAGCACTCGCACCTTATTCTTTGAGTCAGGCTAATCAAACTTAGAGCTGCTGAAATAGTTAATCTTGCTAGTGAGATGATTCTAGATGATCATCTGCACCTTCTGAGGTTGAAATTACAGGCAAGATACCATGCCCACCTAGCATTTACATGGGATGTGGGATCCAAATTATGGTCCTCACACATGCGCAAAGTACTTTAACCAGTGAGCTATCTCTCCAGGCCACACCACATTTAAACAATAGAAAAGAAGAAATTTTCTTTAAAAAAAAAATTACGTGTGTATGTGTGTGTGTGTGTGTGTGTACAATAGCACATATGTCTAGGACAAAGGACAACTTGAAAGAGTCAGTTATCTTTTTCCTGGTGGTCAAATCAGTCAGGCTTGGAAGCAAGCACCTTAACCTTCTGAGTCATCTCACTGACCTCCAGAAGAACAAATTGTAAAGGTAGACATTATTTATCTTTCCAACTAATTTCAGATTAGTTATCTGTTATTCTTCTGTGTTTAAATTTTTAAAGAATTTGATTTTAATGTTGGGAGTCTCTTGGACTACTCTGACAAACCACTCAAAGGAAGGTAGGTCTCTCCTGTATGGCATTATAGTCGTATAATCGTATGAGCCTTTCTCAGGAAGCCAGCATATTTTCTTCTGGCTTACCTAGCCCCCTAGTCTGGGAACTGTTGGAGGCTTATTACTACTGGGTGAGGGAGAATAGACCTTACTTATAATCTCTAAATAGGGTGACAAGACTCAGTGATGAATTTGTACCAAAGGACATCTGGGTACAATTGCTTGAGTGGATAGAACATAACACATATGGTGAAATACATGAAGTCCAGTGTGTGTGGGGGGGTGCAGATACGGATGGGAGAGGAGGTCTAAATTTGATTAAGAGCTATTATGTGAAATGTACAAAAGCTCAATAAAATTTTTTTGAAAAAAGATTTGATTTTCAAATATTTAATGTTTTTTTTCCAGGCTGTGTTGTACCAATCTATACTTCTACTTGTAAGACACAATTGCCTATTATGTTCTGATTCTGCATTCAGTGTTATTTTGGTTGGGCGAACTCAACAGGATGGGAATGTTTATACTGTGGAAATTGGAAAGCTTTTCAAGGAACAATTTTTTATGTGAAAATTATCAACTTTGAAACTTAACACTGTCTACCTACCATTTCATAGACATCACCTTTTTTGAAAGGGTGACTATAAATTGCTGAATCCAATGTGCATTTTTAATCTATTGTTTCTTAGGTTTCCCAGTCACATCTCACACTTCTTGATCACTCATTCCTCCTGGAATTTGTTTCTTCATTGAGATTCCAAGACTCTTCTCTTGGTTGTCCACTCTTAGTCAATTGATCTAATTTTGTTTTTCATCTTCTCAACCCCTAATGTTTGAGTGCTTCTTCAAGGCTCAACCCTCAAGAGAACATTCTTCTCTTTTCTGTCTCCACATACTAAGTGGCCCGCCCATGACCAGATCTTTAAATTATCTCCATATAGTCATCATAACAAATCTACCTCTTTTGCTTTAACAGTACTTGCAGCTAACTGGAAGTATTTATCAGTTACAAGGTTGGCCTTGCCTTATGAATGTCTGAACTACAACTCAAACTCAGGTGCAAAAACTCAACTCTTGATAATTCTTTCCAAATTTGTGCCCCATCTTTCCCATCTCAGTATAGTATAATAGTATTTCTTCCCTTACCCTACAAATCTTTTAAAATTGTGTATTATGTACAGTTTGCATGAATGTGTGTATGTATGTTCACATATATGTGAGCTCACATGCATGCGGGTACATATATGTCTGTACATGTGTACAGGCCTGAGGTTGATGTCAGGAGTCCTCCTTGATCACTTTCCTTAATCATTGAGGCAGGGTCTCTCAGTTGAACCCAGAGTCACTCGGCAGTCAAACTGCTAGTCTAGGCACTTTGTTCTGGGGATCCATCTTTACCTTCTGAGTGCTGGAACAACAGTTAGTGCCATACCCACCTGGCTTATATGTGGGTTCTGTGGATCTGAACTCTGGTCTTCAAGCTTCAAGGTAATGACTTTACCCTCTGAGCCATCTCCTTAGCACCCTCAAAACCTTGGTGTCTTTTGACTCCTCTTACCCCTTATTCTTCACACATTGGTCCAAGTCACAATCCTGGGCCTCTGGATAAGCATCCCCTATCATCCATTCCTATGTCCCTGAAATCTAGTCTCCAGGGAGTATACAAAACAACCCTTCCAAATCACAGGTCAAAGTTTGTTACTGTACTGCTAAATGTTTCACTTCTTCCCATCTGCCTCTGGTAATGTCCAACACCATTTAATGTGACATAAAAATCCCCTATTGTCTGACCATATACTCTCTTTCTGATACAATCTCCTACATGTCTCTATGCAACATGTCATAGTTCAACTTCATATGGAAAATTTCACAGAAGCCAAGCCCACTCCTGTCACAGGATGTTCTTATTGACCAGCCCCATAAGCCACAATAGTCTTCCCTCCCAAAGCTGCAGAACCTATTCTATCACGTAAAAAATTTATCAAGAGACAGTGCTGAGCATACTCTAGTCATTCTCTGCTGTCTCCTCCCCATTTGCACCTTAGGGGAGTCTCACAACCTGAACAAGGTATTTTTTCTTAATTGTGTGTCTGTCCATTAGGACCCAGATATGATAAAAGCATTGCTTTTCTTGCAGCTGTATTCCAGTGGCCTATGAAAATGCTTACTTTGTTGTAGACATTAGGTTAATATTTGTTACCTCAAACTTAAATGTATAGTTTTCATGTGCAGAGATAACCAAAGGGAAGAAAGGTTGATTGCTATACTCTTTGGGGGCCTCTTCTGGAACCTCAGCTGTCCTGGAACTCACTATGTAGACCAGGCTGGCCTTGAACTCACAGAGATCCGCCTGTTAGTTTTTTAAAATATTTTCATTTATTGTTTTTTGTGTATGAGTGTATTGCCTACATGTGTGTAAGTGCATAAGTGCACTTGTGTTGTGCAGTGTCTGCCGAGGCCAGAAGAAGTCTTCATCCCTGGAACTGGAGTTACAGAGAGTTGTTAGCTGCCATGTGGGTGCTGGGAATCGAACCCAGGTACTTTGCAAGAAGAGTCAGTTCTTTAACTGCTGAACCATCTCTATCTACTTTCTAAGGAAAGTAGAAAATATGAGAGGGTGTTTTGTGTAGTAAGTCATGATCTGCTCAGTTCCCAAGGAATCCAACATAGGAAAACAGTGTGAAGGGTATAGTAATGGAATCCACATGAATGCCACAGGTAGTTCTGCCACCATTAGTTGCATAGAGGATAGTCTTCAACAAATAATTTCTATCGGTGCAGAAAAGAGTCTGGTTAGGCACTTATTGGCTTTAATCTTTTTGTTCACACTGGCTACACAACGTTGCTCTTCACCAGAGGAAGAGTACTGTACAGACATCTATCAACTCTGTGAAAGTTTTCTGAAAGCCTCTGCTTGCTTTCTTCCCGCCAATTTCCTGCTGACTGCAAATGAGCACGAAATGTCAGCTTTTGTCATTTGAAGCACTAATGATGGATTTGAAATATTATTCTAACTTTTGATTCCAAAATTCAGTATTATGATTTTACTGATATAGAATCCCAAGTCTTCCTAGTAACAGAAGGTTCAGATGACAATAGGGACATGAGCAAATCCAAATAGACCAAATTTGGAGAATTAAGATTGTTTTTCAGGTGCTAATATATTTTTTTCAGTTGTGTCTGCCCCAAACATGCTGAATTTCTTGGGGAAAAAGAGGTATAATCCAATTACTAGGAAATAGTCTCTATTTTTTCTCATATTGCAGTTTGAATTTTACTGGCATGATCACAGTCAAACCTTTAATGACAGACCACCTAAAAAGTTAAAACTTAGACTTAAAGAAATTCATGAATTATTCTTTATGTTTGGCAGTTATTTTAATGAAAATGTGGTGCTCATCAGAAAAAACAAAGTAAAAAATGTAGTTTCAGGCTTTCTAAAATTCACCTGTCTATCTGTTACTCTGAGCCCCATTTTTAACTGATCTAGGAGTTCATCCTGTCTTGGTCAGTTGTGTGTTAAATATATTTCAAGAACAAAGAAAAACTGAAATGTGAGGTGAAGTGATCTTAAAACAAAAGTCTACTCTCCATAGCCGCAGCCCAGCTTTGAACACACTGGACGGTTATTCTTTGAAACCCTGAAAAATCTGATATCATATCCTAAAAGACACAAAAGAAGACTGACAGGTTAATATAATGTCCTTATGGAGGACAACTGAATGGTGGTGACTAGTACCTATACAGAGTAAATTATCCATTGAGTAAGTTGTTATACAACTGCTTATTCTTCTAATATTACTTATTTGGAAAATAAATTATGGTAGATTTTTGACCAGTAACTGGAATGTTTTAAAAAGATGAGATTCATTAGAT
The DNA here is from genome assembly GCF_000622305.1 of Nannospalax galili. Lineage (NCBI taxonomy): Eukaryota > Metazoa > Chordata > Mammalia > Rodentia > Spalacidae > Nannospalax > Nannospalax galili. The sequence goes on along the minus strand of NW_008329141.1, from coordinate 2,556,539 downwards.
CCACAGGTAAAATCTGTGCTGGACAGCTTTAGTGTCAACTTGACACAACTGGGTTGAGGGAGCCTCAATTGGGGAATTGCCTCTATTGAACTGGCCTGTGGCCATGTCTGAGGGGCATCTTCTTGATGAGTGATGTGGGACGGCCCAGGCCACTGTGGGTGGGACCACTCCTGGCAGGTGGGCCTGTGTTGCATAAGAAAGCAGGCTGAGCAGGGGCCAGGGGAGCAAACCAGTAAGCAGCATTCCTCCATGGCCTGTGTTCCAGCTCCTGCTTCCAGGTTCCTGCCCTGAGTTCCTCCCTTGGGCTCCCTGATGAACTGTGACCCGGGAGATGTAAGCTAAATAAACCCTTTCCTCCCCAAGTTGGTACTGCTGAGTATTTTGTCATAGCAATTGAGAAACAAACTAGAGCAAAATCCATTGCAGAAAAATAATGAGGTATTCAAACCATTTTGTAGCATAAGGATCCAGACAGAGTTGAGCCAGTATATTGTAAACATGTAATTTAATCATATTGAAAGAAGAAAAAGGGAAAAAATTGTAGGAAGTTGTCTTTAAAATAGATAACCTTTTAATTCTAGGAATGAATGTTTTGAAGTGGGAGTTTTTTAAAATGGAGACTAAAAACAGGGAAAATCTGGATCCTGACACTAGGTACTATAGCTCACAAAAACAGTAAGTTTCCGGAAAGCAAGACATTCACATTCTGAATTTCCTTCTGATATATCATTATGCACGTCATGAGCAGGCTATGCCAAAAACATAGATGGATGTGTTTGTATCTTTCCACAATACCAGAATTTATTGAATAACAATAAATTCATAAGCTACATAGGCTTTGTTAGATGCAATGGCCAAGTAGTCCTGATTTTTTTTTGATAGCTGCTGATTAGAAAACACGGGTTTTTCTCTCTTTCTCTCTCCCTCCCTGCCTCCTTCCTCCCCCACCCATTCTCTATCTCTGTTTCTTTCTCTGTGGGTCCTGTATATGTGTGTTTTATGTGTGTGCACATGTATGTGTAGGTGTTATCACTCATGTGTGCACATGTAGTCCAGAAACGTGAAGATGGGCGTCATCTTTTACAGCTCTCCACCTTATTTTTTGAGGCATGGTGTCACACTGAACTGGGAGCATTCCCTTTCAGCTAGACTAGTTGGCCAGTGAGTTTTCAAAATCTTCTTGTCTCCCTCCTCCTAGTCCCATGGACACTCGCATTACAGATTTGTGCTGCTGTGCCTAGCTTTTATATGGTGTGGGGTATATTTACTTATGTCTTCATGCTTATCAATAAGCACTTTATCCACAGAGTCATCTACCCAGTGCTCAAACTCAGGTTATTTTATTTGATTCTTAACCAGTAGTATTAATTTTCACACAGCAAACAAACATACACACACGCACACGCGCACACACATACACACGCATGCACGTGTGTGTGTGTGTGTGTGTGTGTGTGCACGTGTGCGTGTGTGTGACGCATAATAGATACAAAAGGAATAAAGAGGCTGCAGTAACGTTTGGAGGGTTCAAAGAATTCTTACTCGAGGCAGGTAGAAAGCTAGTAGACATGCAAGGAGTCCTACTGTAGGAGTTAGATAACTAATGACTAACCCTGTTGGGTATCTGTTGAAAGCTCTCTTGGAGAGCCAAGCCTCAGGGTCATAGTATTTAGCCAAACCTCAAGATTGAGTAAGTTGTATCAAGGCCCAGACCATAGATGTGAAGTACAGAAATGGATCCAGATAGAAGAAGAGGCAAAAGGATGGAGACCAATTCAAATAGGCTGTGTCAACAGTGAGGATCTAGCTAAAGTGAAGCATTTGGAACAGTTATTTTTTTCTCTGGCTGTTAGTCCTTTGACATAGTGAGTTGTCAGATGATAGGTAAATGGGGTGTTACTTCTCCTCTTTATGGGGTACAAGGGAGAAGTTTGGATGCTGTTCTTAATCTGATATATTTGATAATTTATTGGACTTGAATTGCCTAAAATGATTTTTATATGCCCATATGTACATATGGTACGAATGTACTTTGATAAATTAATAGGGTGGTCCCCTGTCTACTTTTTGGAATAAGATATTTATCAGTCTGTGTCTTGCATGGGTCATGCCAGACAGAAGGTGGTGGTGTTTATGTGTACAGCAAATTATTGAGTCATCCTTCCTCTGCCTTGCACCCAAAAGGGAATCAAACACTGCTTCCAAAATGGAGTCTCTTGGGACAAGGCACAGCCAAAAAACCCACAATTTTACACAATATTAAGTCATTTAGTACCTGTCATGTGCCCAGCACTGTGTTTAATAGTAGAGATCTAGATAGTGCTTGCTCTGAAGGTCTATCTGGATGGTACTGTTGTTTCCCTTCAACTTCCTAGTCCTTATAATCTCTATCCAAAGTATTCAGATACAACAGAGTACAGCATACAAAAGAAGTAGGGCTTGTTTCAGAGAAGAGTAAACTACTCTGGGGTGAAAGTAGGGAATGGCTAAGAAAATCATTGCATAGGGCCACTCTCAAGAGGAGGAAGTGGACATTGGACAAAGAGGTCTGTACTAGTTTGTCTCTCCATTGCTGTGACAAAACACTCCAACCAATACCAACTTGGGGAGGAAAGGGTTTATTTAGCTTACATATCCCAGGTCACAGTTCATCCAGGAGTCCAAGGTAGGAACTCAGGGTAGGAACCTGGAGGCAGGAGCTGAAGCAGAGGCCATGGAGGAATGCTGCTTACTGGCTTGCTCTCCCTGCTCAGCCTGCTTTCTTATGCAACACAGGCCCACCACCTTCCCAGGGGTGGCACCACCCACAGTGGGCTGGGCCCTCCCACATCACTCAACAATCAAGAAGGTGCCCCATAGACATGGCCACAGGCCAGTCCAATGAAGGCAAATTCCCCAGTTGAGGCTCCCTCAACCCAGGTGTGTCAAGTTGACACTAAAGCTATCCAGCACAAGGTCTTTGCGTCAACCTAAATTTTAGGCAAGATTTATACTGTTTATAGTTTCTAGAATATGATAGGCTAAATTTTTAATGCATATCCCATTCTTTTGATAAATTAGTTACCAGAGTCCTGCAGCATCTGCTCCTGGTTTTACAAGCTACTGATTATGAGGGTGAGGTTCATCCCCAATGACCTTCAACCTGTTAATATCTAAAAGTTCTCTAGCAGCTAGTCTAGTGAGAGGCCACAACTTCATAGCAGTTATTTCCCAGGCCATGTATCTGATCATTGAATACTCTAGAAACAACTACCCAATAGTGATTTTTTGTTTTCCACTACTGCCCATATTGTTTGAACTACAGCTGCCCTGAACCTCTTTCTCTCAAGGTGCCAAGCAACAGATAACGGATTAAAAGTTTAAAGCTGTGCGTCTTTTCATGGCAGCATGATTTTACAATCCCTACATGATACAACATGAATAAGCCTTGAAATCCTTGTAAAAGAAATAATGTTTTACATAAGTTAAAGAAGGCAGTTATGAAGAACTATATACTCTATGATTCAGTTTAAAATAAATGCTAATAAGCAAAAATATACACTAGGTAAGTTCATTATTTCCTAGGGCTCATGGGATTAGGGGTAAATGAGGAGTAATTGCAAATAGGTATGAGATTTCTTTTTAAAAGTTATATATGTATATATCATTATGATGATGGTTTCATTATTCTGTGGATACACCAGAAAACAAGGAAAACTATGCTTAATTCATTCACTTTATTTATGATAAATATTAATTATATCTAAAGAAAACTGTTATATTAAAAATGAAATTCATGGGCTTCAGTGTAGTGATGCATACCTTTAACATGAATATGCCTGTGGTTTTTGGGCATCCAGATAGGCTGGTCAGATAAAATATAAGATGTTCAGCTAAATAAAATTTTAGATCAGCGAATATATTTTTCAAGTATATCTTATGCAATATATGCAATATTCCCATACTTAAAATCATATTTGAAATTCACATTTCAATGTATCTATTTGATAATTCTGGCAAACACACTGAAAGTTATTGACCTAATTATTTTACCTCATTTTGAACTTCTTTCTCATTGACAACACTTAAGAGCTGAGGAGTTGTAATTATCCACCAAATTTCAACAATTCTTAGATCAGAAACTGCGGTATGGGTAAAACAAGAACGATAATGATAGGAAAATGCCACACACAGGGCAATACCTGATTGCGTCGGTGGTGAGCTGGTACAAGGGGGAAAAGTGTACTCTGCACCAAGAAAAGCTTTTCTAAAACATATTTCAGAATGTACTGTATCTTATCTATAGAGTGCAAGTTGTAGAGTTTAGGAGGCATGTGAGACAGCCAGATGAAGGGTAAGCATAGGTTAGGTACTGGAGCTCTTCCTTAGCTATCTTTATAAGGTATTTGGACTTCATCCTGGAGAGGAAAGGATGTCATTTCAGGAACTGTAGGGGGAAGCTGGTTCCAAGATTTAAGTTGTGGTACCTTGGGAAGTGAGCTCATGAATGATGGAACAGACAGGGAGCAAATAATGAAGGAAAACAATATAGGAGTGCATTTGAGGATAGCAAGATGGCTCAGTGGATAAAGACACTAGCCGTGCCCTCTCTGCTTCAAGTGTGCTTAAAATATGTGACCTCTCAGCTCTCTGCTCTGGCTGCCACTGCCACCATGCCTCCCCACCCCAACGGACTCTTATCCTTCTGGGATCACATAAGTCACCAATTTATCTCCTGGGTCCCTAGGTCAGATACCAGAGTCCTAACCATTTGGGAGGTCTTACTGAAAAGCTTTTACCATGGAAGAACCACCCCCACAAACCTAGCCAGAGGCAAGTATGTGGACCATCAGGAAGCACTTGCTTTCATCTGGGATTTGTTGCATGAATCATAAATCATGTTAATTCTTACCTCCTGTCTTCATTCTAAGCTTTTAGAATTCATGTTGGAAGTGGCTGTAATTAAGTGGCAAAAGCAGGAACTCTACTCCACTTCAGGGAGTTAAAGATATGAAGATGCCTCCAGATATCTGGGGACATACTCCCAACTCATGCCCTGTAAATGGGCTCACCTGTACTTCTGTGCTGGATTATATCCATTAAGAGGATAGGACTCTGGATTGAATATCTAATAATTATTAAGTTGCTTATTTTTTCATTCATTCATTCATTCATTCATCCATCCATCCATCCATTCATTCATCCATTCATTTCTTTTCACTACGAACATACAGTAGTGTCTTTGCCTGAATTTGAAGTCTATTTTCTTTTTTTAAATTTTTTATTTTTATTTTTTAAAAATATTTTATTTATTGTTTTTATTTTATGTGTATGAATGTAATGCCTGCATGTAGGCAGGTACACCCGTGTCATGCAATGCCCATGGAGATCAGAAGAAGGCATCAGATTCCCTCGAACTGGAGTTATGGATGGTTGTCAGCTGCTATGTGGGTGCTGGGAATGGGTGCTGCTCTGCAAGAGCAGCCAGTGCTCTTAATCACTGAGCCTTCTCTCCAGTCCCTGAAGTCTTTTTTCATGTTCAGTCACATATAAATATTTCTTTTTCTCATGCCTTAGAATTCCTTGATCTATCAGTTGAATTCTCAGTAAGAAACATGTTACATTTAAAACAGTTTAATTGAAAATATTTTGGTAGAAAGTCCACTATTAAGACAGGCAGCTGTTCGTGTTTGAGTCACCCTATGCATTTGAACAATAGGGAGTCACTGCTATCTTATTCTGGAAAAGAGAAGATGGTGTTGGTTGGCTTAAGAATTAGAACCAGGGTTGAGTACCACCCCAAAGAGGCCAACATTTCCTTCCCAATTCCTCCACAGTTGAAATCCCAAAACAACACAGTAACTAAAATATCAATGAAACCCCGGTAATGCAGACTAAGAAAGCCAATCACCAATTACAGAGTAAAGCAGAGCATGGGGAGGCAGAGTAGGAATCTGGACAAGAAGAAGAGAAGTCCCAGCCTATCTACTGTCTTGTTGGCCTTAAATAAATTCTTGGTAGAAAATCCCCTCCCTGTGATCCTCCTGTTCTCTCACTGCTTTTATATTGCAAAATATGGGAAATCTATTTATGTTTTAGTTTTAGATTATTAAGTACAGTTATACACCAGAACTTGTACCAGAACTGAAAGAAAAAAAGCTAAACACAATACTTGAACATTAGCACAGAGTGTCATGACAAGATGCTGGAAAAGGAAGTGTGCACAGGAGGCACACTGATATCAGCACTCCACTTCCTTCATTTTGCTTGACCGTAACTATTGACCTACTCTGCGAATTGCTGACTTTGCTAGCCACATGCACATTTATTCTCAAGAGTCTTGCCTGCTTTTCTCCAGAAAAGTTAAGCTTTGATCTCAAACACCACACACACACACACACACACACACACACACACACACACACACACACTTTTGCTATAGGAATACATAATAACGCAATATTAAGGCAGCCAGTTATAATTGAATTGAATGCTCTTGAGCTTAGAAAGCACTATTCCTATATGCTTGGAGCACAGATGCAGAGGCTAGAGAAGGAACAGGACTTTAATGCTGACCTTATCATGCCTTTCCAAGTAAGAGGTGTCCCAAAGGAATTTCACATGACCTTGTCTGAATGTAGAAGGTATACTACAGTCAGGAATAACATCTGAATGAGCAAGCCTTGCTAGGTTTCCCCTTTCAATCTCCTCCCACTCTATCACACTCACCTATTTCATTTCTATATGGCTGTCTATTCTTATTGAACCTAAGCATACAAATAGGCAATTTTCCATGGGTCTTTGGGTCTTAATTTATGTCACATAAAACTTTGATTAAATAAATTCACCTGATTTTTTTTGTCTTTTTGAGACAGGGTCTCCCTGTAGCCCCAGCTGTCTTGGAACTCACGGGGTAGACCAGGCAGGCCTCGAACTCACAAAAATCTGCCTGCCTCTGCCTCCCAAGTACTGGAATTAAAGGCATGCGCCAACAAGCCTGGCTAAATTCACCTGATTTTTTTAAAAAAGACACTTGCTGCTAATCGACAGAAGTCACGTGGTAGGAGAAAACCAATCCCTTCAAGTTGTCTTCTCATCTCCACATCTCTCTCTCTCTCTCTCTCTCACACACACACACACACACACACACACACACATACTACTTGTACTACTCGTACTAAAATAAACAAACAATGTAAAAACTAATCAAAGAGTACATTGGCTAAATTGCTATGTGAATAACTGGAAATTGACTTCATAAGGGTCTCCAAATCAGGTACAAAATGCATTGTGTCCTTAGAAAGGATAGGACTAGAATATTTTCCCAAAGTTCCTATTTCTAATTGGTTGATTGGACAGGCAGGGGACAGCAGATGACCACCTTGGACATCTAAGTCTAGTATGCACACAGCCCATGTAGGCTCTAGTTATATTTTTGTTTGACAAACAAAAGATTCTAGGTAGAACACTGCATAAATTTGAGGTTATGGATAAAATTAGAAGTAGCCCAAGGGTGGGATTCAGAGCACCAACAATGTCTGCACCAATCAGAGATTCATCTGCAATTTACAGCAGATGTGTGATTTACTAAATTGTAATCCAACCTCAGTAATTAAGAAGGAATCATTCATACAACCCCCCCAAATAGAAGATAACATCAATAGACACATAAATATGATTTATTATAATATTTAGAATTAAAATAATTTACATGATCTTACCCACTAAAAATTTGTTATCTAAAAGCCACACTACTTCTCATGCCTTCCAAAAATATGAAGCAAGCCAAAAGATGTTCAGAGAGAATGTAAGCATTGTAGATCTATATGAAGAACAAACTTGCTTTTTAAAAAATACTAAGGGTAATATGTTGCTCAGTATGTTTTATGTATAGTTTGCAAATTCGTGAATAGATATTTTAAAAATAAATAAATTTTCTTTAAGTTAACTACATTTGGGAAAGAGAAAGGAGCTGGGAGGAGTGGAGAGGTAGTACTGACTGTATACTCTGTAAGCATCTTTATATGGGCTAATTTTGCATAGATCATAACCACTCTGGAAAGTAGGTATTATTATTCTTTAAAAATGTTGGTTGTAAACTAGAAGTGGATGGAGGGACCCTATTGCTGAATATATTGCTTGATGTGAGTGCAGGAGAGGGAGAAATCAAGCTTGGATTAAACTGGAAACTCCCTGTCTCTGGATGAGTGGCTTTCATAGTGCCAAAAAGGCAATATGCAGATGGCTCGGGGAGAACCATCCCCTATAATTCAGCTCAACAAAGGACCCCATGTGTTTCATTATCAATGTACTAAACAAGATGTTCATGCTGGTGCAATAGTGGAGCATCTAGTGCATGTACAACCAGCAAATTTTTGATCGGCTATAATGCCCACTCCTAGGGGTGGAACACACATCTGGTACTATAGACCAGGCCAACCCCCTTGGCAGGGGAGAATATAGGCCCCAGTAGGAAGCCATTGCAATTGTTTTGTTAGATGGATGTGATGCGCCTGCTAAAGCACCATCCAAGCATTTGTGTTTACACCCATAAGTTAAGTTAATACAGCAGTCACTGTTTAGATGTTCTTGCTTCTTGCTGTTTGTGTTTTTATAGTAGAGGGAATCCCACTGAAATGGGCCAACAGCCCATGGAAAAACAGAAACCCAAAAGTTCAGTGCCTTGTCACAATGGGAAGAAAATCATCCCACACCTATCACCCCCTCCAAGGCTCAGGGACTTTCATGGAAGAGGTTGGTGGAAAGAACGTAAGAACCGGAGGAAGGGGTGGAGTGTTTACTAGAAGTGTACTCCAACCACTATGCTGGCAAGCTATAGTCAACCTCCTTCCCATGCTCATCAAGGAGTTGGGGGGAGTCAGTTATCCCTCCCACCCAAACAGTCCACATTAGCTGCATGTTGGGGAGGGGCTAAGGCTATATAAGCCAAGAATCCCAGGAGGCACCTCTTTCACCATTTTCTGCATCTGTCAGGAAGTCACAGGATCTATATTTGAATATGCACTTTCCAGTGCAGCCATAAATGGGGGGTGCCCATTCCTCTGTAAATAAACCCCCACCCTGTGCTCTGTTTCTTACAAAAAAAAATGATAAATGTTTGGATAGGTAGATGAAAGTGATCTGACTAGGCCACAAGTAGATGGACTTGCATGGGGGAATGTCTGGGACACTGATTTGACACAGTGTGCCTTAACACCAAGGATAGAGTATATGGGTTCCAGTTCAGGGGGACTATGGGAGGGTACTGGTGGGGACAGGGTTATAAAGATGATTCAGTTTGCTTGAAATATTCTGTATGAAATGCAACAAAATTTAATAAAAACAAATAAAATATATAGATCCCTATATTTACAGACAAGTGATTTACTACTCATCAAAGAAGTTTCTTTTTGCAACAGATGGAGGCTCTATAGAATCCTAAAACTGGTCAGAAACAAAGAATATATACACAGTCCTAGGTGATACATCTACTGTTCAGCCTCTACATCTAAGGCTCATGGACCATAGTAGAAAGAGAGGTAGAGAGAAAACTAGTGCATCTCTCAACTCTTACCAATTAAACTTCCTTATACAATAGAGGGCAATGCACATAGAAGGCCTGTTCTCCAGGGGTTCTGGTTCCTCCAAGGGGCGGGGCCTGCTGCAGAGAATTGATTGTGGAGAGTTAGCTGCAGAAGGAGGGGCTTGTGGCACCATCTTGGGACAGAAGCCTCAAGCCACAAGGAATGTGCTGCAGCAGGCATGGAGAAAAGATGTCCCCAGCATCTCATCCGCATTGCAAGAGGGGGCATTTACCAACCTGGAACAAGACTGTGGGCCCAAGATGCGAGGGCAAAAGTTAATGGAGACTGTGGGTGAGTGATCTGGAATGGCGGCAGTCCACTGTGGGAGCTGGGTGTTGGGCGTTAGTCTCTGTAAATTTCTTCACTCCCCCCAGATATAACTATAATAAATTCACATAGAAATATGTTACATGGTTTGTTTGATAGTGCAAGAGACCCCAAGAGAACTCTGGTGACAAAACTGGCATGATATGGCCTGGATTAACAAACCACAGCCTTGGGGATGTGGGTCTGGGAAAGCAGTGCTCTTCCCACTGCCTCTGTGGTGGGTCAGCTGGGCTCTGATTCCCAAATCCAGAAGCAGCTGCCAGGAACCCAGGAGGGAAGGCAATCAAATCTCATATGCTTAATGGGATTAGCGAAAGTCATGTGGGTTACAATGGATTATAAAATCTGTTACTAAAAAGAGGCCTGCCGCGCAGAAGCATGGGCCACAGATATGTTGTAAATGTAAGGTATGTTGTGGGTATGTGAAGATTTGTTAAAGGTTACCCAAAGGCTAGAAAAACTTGTACCTGCTTTGGACTTGAGCACCCAGAGAAGGGTCATGGCCACTTTGCATAATAAAAGATGTGCCCCAGGCAGGGGAAACTGAAAAGGCTAGGGAGATCCTGGCAGACCCAGTTGCAGAGCTTGAGAGAGAGAGAGAGAGAGAGAGAGAGAGAGAGAGAGAGATCAGGACAAAAAAGGAAGTAACTTAGGTATTAGATGAAGTGCTAGCTCTTGCTCCTTGGTTTACAGATTCCTGTTGTTGGGATCCGGAGCAATGGGCTCATGTGCTATTCATGGCCAGAAAGAGAGAAGTCAGGGAGGGATGCCCACAGTCTGGGCTGTTCTACCCCGTTGTGACTACCATTCTGTCCTCCCTTTGGGGAGTTCCCCCTGAAGCCCCTGAACAGGGCAATCTCCTATTAAAGGAGATAGATGAGCAAATACAACAACAGGACGCTGGGTTTGGTCTGTCCCAGGCATTTCCAGTTAAAACAAAACTAATGGATTCTTGTTCTGATGAAACTATGACTGTTAATGATAATATAAAAAATGAAGAATTGGGGTTTGATAGCTCCCCTGATGAAAAACAGGAAGTCAAGATTGCCTCTGCCCCACCATTATGGAGTGGTGGCTACCCTCTGCCATCTTACACTGGTTTCAAAGAAGCAGACCCCCAGCCCCTCCTCTGGATGCCCAAGGCTGAGGGAAGGCAGAGATTCATGGGGACCAAAGTAGCTGTGTTCAGGTGTGGGGGTGGCACCGGGCTGGGGCGGGAGGCTGGGCGGAGATGGGTGGGCTCAGGTGCATGCAGCAGCCCTGGGGTGGCAGGCTCCTCCCTGTGAGTTCGATGCGCCCTAGGCCATGCTGAGGCTGTGTGGCCCGGGCCACGCGAGCTGCCACCCAGCGCCCGAGAGGCATGCAGCCATGCCAGGGCCCTAGGTGTAGCACTGTCCTGGGGCTTCTGGCAGAGGGCAATACCACCATCAACAAACTGGTCCTGAGTGCTACCCTAGACCCCACCCTTATTCAACAAGCTAGAGACGTACATGCCTGCTTCCACCTTTCTCCTCAAGCTATACATAGACTCCTCCCTAACTTGCCTATTCAGAGCTGTAAACATTTTGTCTGTGCATGCTCTTCTTGTGCCCCTCTTCTACCTTTGGGGCCATTACAACCCTCTGGGACTCTCCATAGAGGCCTTGGCCCCAACATGATATAGCGAATGGACATCACTCATTTTTCTCCTTTTGGCAAGCTCAAGTATATCCATCATATTATTGACACTTATTCCAATGTCCATTTTGCATTGGCCTGCTCTGGTGAGACAGCTTTACATGCCATAAGAACTGTTAAATATGCCATGGTCCAAACCAGATAATGGTCCTTGTTATGTTTCTGCTACCTTCAGCCATTTTTGCTCTGACTGGAATATTAGGCATATAACTGGTATCCCTCACAATCCTCAGGGTCAAGGGATTATTAGACATTCCCACCAAACACTCATTAAACAAATACAGAAAATAGGGGAAGACAATGATAAAGGCCCATGCTATAAGGCCCCCAATTTTGTTATACAACGAGCTCTATTTGTATTAAATTTTCTAAAATTTGACTCCAATGGCCTCCCACCAGCAATAAAGCATTGGGGGCACATTCATTCAGCCCACTCCTGCCCCATGGTGAGATGGAAGGACCCTCTCACAAGTGAATGGAAAGGTCCACACCTATTATTAACACAAGGGCGAGGCTATGCTTGTGTCTTTCTAGATAATCTTCCAGCCCCCATCTGGATCCAGCACAGAACATCAGAATTGCCTGCGATGGAAAACTTCCCTCCACAACCACTGACCCTGGAGATGGCATCCCTGACCCTGGAGGAAGCATTGCACCTCTCAACCACCGAGAGACCAATCTCGCAGACCACAGAAGCCACCAACCTGGAACACCTCAAACATCTCTCTCCACAAACAGAGACATTAGCTAAGCTAAGTCCTCAATCCAGAGGAAAACCTTTGTCTGTTTTCCTTATTATGTGTGCCATGATCACTGCTAACTCCTGATTTTTGGACCCTGCATTGTTAAGGGTCTTGATAATTTTGTTAAAACTCATATTTCTCTGGTTCAGTTAGCTGTTGCCCCACCTCCAGATCTTGCCAGGCATGTCTCTGCAAACAAGGACATGCTGTTCCTTGCCCTTACCAACCTATAATAATAGATATATGAAAATTAAGGCTTGAGCATAGGTGTAAAATCTCACAGAACAACCATGCAATGGACCTGAGACAACGGCCCGGCTGCCTGAGCCACAGAAAACACCTTGCGATATATACTCCTGTTGGCAGACTGTGAGACCGATGCCTAGAACTTGCCACTCCCTAATGCCCATCACTACTCCTGATGGGATGACCCTGCTCCATTGGCTTTTATTGAATTCTTACCCCTTAAGAGGCTTTTGCACAGGCCAAAGCTTGATACACTGCCTCTCTCTCTGCCAGACCGTACCAAGGGACTCACCCTTCGAGGGCTGGTAGTCAATGATGGTAAGATCCCAAAAGATGGGACAACCTAAGACAGGCACAGTCCATAATGTTGGGTGACCCTTGAGGTGGGGACAACAATGCTGAGGCAAAGAACCTCAACTCCCACTAGTTGGCATGTAGTTGGCCCAGACTGCTCTCGAGAAAACTCACCATCTTGAAGGATGGGGCCCACAATAGGGATCAATCCCTTGCCTATGCCACCACATACAGACCCTGGACTCATATCAGTATATATTCTGAACCGTGCCTCACTCTTAAAAATGAAAAAATTGGGGGAGATGTGGAAAATCTTGTGGCTGATTTTATCTTTTGCCTTACATACCTATCATGCTGGAATGAATTGTTTCTAATGGGGCATCTGGCCTGCTAGAGTGTAATAGGATACTAGTCTGCCATGCTAATAAGGGATCCCATATGCTATGTTGTGATTGGACTATTTCCCTTATATAAGCCCATACTTTCTTGCAATAAAGCACATCTGTGTCACTGAACCTGGTCTCCTGTGCCTGAATGCAGTGATGCTGGTGTAGACTCCTCACCAGCCCTGGGGTCCGGACCAGATGATTGATCGAAGGAACTAAGAGAGCAGGAGAGTGGCCATAGCTGGAGGAGAGCAGCCACAGCTGGCGACCACAAGGATCTATGGAGAAAATAGTTAATACAAATGGACAATACCTTTCCATGCTGGGTGAGACCTTGTCTATGATTGATTTAATATATAATGTTAATCTTCCTTCGAATGTTTTACAGATGGGAAACCCATTTGAAAGATACCTGAAGAAGCAAAGGCCAGCTGTACCTGTAAGATTCTTGGGAGTTTTATAGGTTGGGTAAGATGAAGACAGAGACTCCCAAACTATACAACTGTTAAGAAAATCTACAGTACCAGGGGTGGGTTGCCCCCTATGAGCTGTCGGTCAGAGAGAGATCCTAAAGGTCCTCAAATTCCCCATGCTATTGCCACTAATGTCGGTTGTACACTAGAAAGATCAGTAAGGCCATATTGCTGAAGATACTGCATGATGTGAGCATGGGAGAAAAAGAAGAGATGGAGCTGAGGCTAAACCAAAAAACTCCATGTCACTGGATGGATGACGTTCATATTGCCAGAAGGCACTATGCAGATGGTTGGGAAAGAAAGGATCCCCATGATTCTACTCAACAATGGACCCTGCATGCTGTACACTATGGACATACCAATCAATGTCTGCAAGTGCAATAATGGCTCAACCAACATACGTACAGCTGACTAATTTCTAATTGGATAAGGCCTGCTCCTAGGGGTGGAACACACATCTGGAGCTGTAGACCAGGCCAACGCCTTGTGTCGAGAAAGGCTACAGGCCCTAATGGGGAAACTATCACAAGTGTACTGTTTAATGACTATAGTACACTTAGTGGGATATCTTCTAGACATTTGTATTTACAGTCTGTAGATGTTTATTTAAATATGTCTACTTCCTTCCATTTGTCTTTATAATAGAAGAAACACCACTGAGATAGAACAATGGCCATGGCTTAAAGACAAATAATGGGGAGGCCCAAGAAGTCACTATCTCACCATGATACAAGAGTGATCACCCTACATCTGTCACTCCCTCCAAGGCTCAGGGACCTTAGTGGAAGATAGGCAGAAAGATTGTTAAGAGTGGAGGAAAGAGGTGGCGAGTGTTCCCCAGGGGTACTGGTTCTTCCAAGGGGTGGGGCCTGCTGCAGAGAATTGACTGTGGAGAGTTACCTGCGGAAGGAGGGGCTTTTTGTGCCATATTGGGACGGAAGCCCCAAGCTCCGAGAACACACTGTGGCAGGCATGGATGGTTGCTAGGAACAGGCTGTGGAGGGCGTGGAGAAGAGATGGCCCCAGAGTCTCACCTGCATCATGAGAGGGGGCATTTACTGACCTGGAATGAGACTGTGGACCCAAGATATGTGGACAGAAGATAATGGAGATTGTGGGCAAGTGATCTGGAATGGCAGCTGCCCGCCACAAGAGCTGGGTGCTGGTGCTGGGCATTGGTCTCTGTGAGTTTCTTCACCACCCCCTAAGACATAACTCTAATAAATTCACATAAAAATATGTTATATGGTTTGTCTGATAGTGCAAGAGACCCTGAGAGAACTCTTTCAACAAGGCCACAAGTGGACAAGTTTAAAGAATGAGAGACTGCAGAGTTTGTGATTCTGGATAGGCCTCCTATATTAAACCTCACCCACCCCATGACTCAGGGACCATTGCAGAAGAGGATGTGGAAAGATTGTAAGGGTCAGGTTTGGTCCATGAATATAGGGAAACTGAGGCTTTCAGGCCATGGAAGCTTGCACATATGAACTGGTGGCATGATGGCACTGAGCCCAGCACCTGTGCTAACTCAATTAGACAAGGGCCTATACTAGAGGGAGAGAAATGACTGATGGGCCAGCCCTAGACTGGGAACTATTGTAGACTGATTACTATTGGGTGAGGGAGAGTATGTCTTAGTTATGATCTCTAGACAGACTAAGTAGACTCCAGTGGTTGAATTTGCACCAAAGGATGTCTGGGTACAAATGCTTAAGTGGATAGGACTTAACATGTATGGCACAATAAATGAGGTCTGGTGGGAGATTGGGGGACATGGATGGGTGTGGGAGACAGGCTTGAGCCTAGGGTGAAAGTCTTATTGACAGCCATACAGTAGGCCTGAGGCAACGGCCTGACTGCTGGAGCCACAAGAAATGCCTTGTGACATTTGCTCCCATTGGCAGATCATGAAACTGATGCCAAGAGCTCACCACTCTCTAATCACCACCCTTGGAATCCAAAATTGCAACACCTAGATATTGTAACAGTCAGGGTAATGTGATTTCCAGGAATCCAGGCTCTATAATCTGAAACCCAGTATGATAATGAGGCATCCTACCCTCTATTCTGTGATAGGATGTTAAGTCTGTTATGTTAATAGGACTCTAAACCTCTTATGCTAATAAGGTGTCCTAATTGCTGTGCTGTGATTGGACCAATACCCCTATATAAGCTTGTGCCTTCCTGCAATAAAGTAGACCTGTGTCACTGAACCTGGCCTCCTGTGTCTGAATGCGGCTCCACTGACACAGTCTCCTCACCAGCCCTGTGGTCTGGGACCCAGCAGAAGCAGTGATGACAGGAGGCAGCACAGGGCAAGCAGAAGAGCTGCCTCAGCACCAGGTGAGCAGAAGAGCGGCCTCAGCCCAGGGCGAGTGGAGGAGCAGCCTTGACGCCTGTGAGAACGAAGGAGTGGCACCCACGAGAACAGAGGAGCGGCCGCCACTGGCGGTGACCACAGATGGGAGAGGAGGTCTAAATTTGATTAAAACTTGTTGAATTAAATGTACAAAAACTGAATAAAACTTTAAATATATATATATATATGTATATGTAGGTTAAAATATTCACACATATACACTAAAATAATAGTATTGTATGCTTATAAAATATATACTTTGAGGGGTAGAGAGATAGCTCAGAGGTTAAGAGCATATACTCGTCTTGCAGAGGACCTGAATTTGGTCCCCAACAATCATGTCAGTAGAATACTTCAGCAGCACCCGTGTCAGGCATCTCATGACTCTAGCTCCCGGGGATTGCACATCCACTTCTGGCCTCTACAGGCACCTGCACTCACATGCACAAACCCACACCCAGATTCACACATATGCACACACACACAATTAAAAATAAAATCTTTAAAGTATGCATTTTGACATTTTCATAATTATAATAATATTTACCAAGGTTTATATTCAGGTCACATGAAAAGGGTCTGACAGTATTCAGGTGTGAAGAAAGTTGAAAATAAAAGCGTATTTATGTATCTAGGGAAAAAAAAGAAGGAAAAAAATGTTTTCTGTGATTATGTTTTCCAACTTTATATTTGCTTATCATTTTAATATAAACAGGGTGTATGTATATAGCCTAAAGCAATAGGAACCAGATTCCTTGTTTTTGATATGCCAAAAATATATCTTCAAGGATGATAAGAAATAGCAAAATAAGAGAGGAGTGAATCAAAAATATCAAACTTCTATCTGATTCCTGACCAATATTTTAATTTGATTGCAGGAACATGCCATGATGACAAATATATACAGTAGTACCACCCACCCAACCCTGATGTGAAAAAAGTCTGCCAGCATTCCCATTATAATCGAATTCTGATGTTTTAATGCAAATAAAATTGACATTTATGTTCTCATCAAGATGTGGCTTTGTATTGACTGACTTTGATTAGAAGGCACATAGCTTGTGAATTCTGGTGACCCGTTAGACCTAATGGTGTGGATGGAATGACTGTACTTTTCTTAGTGACACTACAGTGTACACAGATGATAGTGGCAAAGAATTTTTTGTTTAAAGGGGTGCTAAGAAAGAGGCAGCATCCAAATTCTTCAGAAATTCTCCAGAACTGCACATGTGATAAATAATTGTTGGATCATGACTTGAATCATGCTGCTTTTCATTTTATAAGGAAAAGTAGCATAAATGAGGGAACATATTACATTTTGGTAGAAGCAGAGACTCTGTAGCTAACTGCTTAGGTTTGAATTCCAGATAGATTTAAGTCTTAGCCATGAGGCCATGGATGAGATACTTAACTCCATAAAGCTGTGACCTCTTTCTATATAAAATGAGACCAGCAACAGTACCTACCTTTCGGTTTGAGTATTTGATGACCTAACATGAGTTCTTAGCTTAACACAAATAATAGACAGCAAGTAGTCACTAAATGTTGAAAACTGAGCAAAAACAATATCAGAAACCTTATTTTCATCCATTCTGGACAGAAAATTGTGCTTTCAAGCTATGCAGGATAAAGTATGAAGTTCTTGTGTACATATGTGTATAAAATGTGAAGAATGGCATAATTGTGAATTAACATCTTTATGAAACTAATAAAATAATGCATACATTTTTAGAAAGTAATATGGTAGTGATAGATCTTTGAGAGCAGCCATGTTGATAGCACATGATTCTGTCTGGAGCAATGTAGAGAAAGTGAATGTCCTGAACTTTATGTCACAAGCTTGATGGATGTCCCTTTAATTCCTTTGTGGAAATAAAGGATACAAATTAGGCATGAATGCATGCATCTATCCTTCTATTGTTGAAGAAAAAAATCAGATTCCCAATGTAAGTTTGAATTTTTTGCTTACATAAAATAGTTCTATGGGCAGAAGAGGGGGCAGAAAGATTGTAAGAGCCAGAGAACCAGAATGCCTACAACTAGATAGTGTCTTCTAGACGTGACAGGGATGATGCACCCATGAAATCTCAACAATGTGGTTGCCTAAACAAGACTGCATGATGATCACAGCAGTAGACATGACAATGTGACTGGGGAATTTCACAAGCCTCCACTCCTAGATGGAGAGCTATAGGTGGTCAATCGTTGCTCATGAAGGGAGTATCAATTTCTTTAGGGTACCAGTCCCAAGTGGTCAGATCTAATCACATGTACGCAAAGACAACAGTAAACGGACTCAGCTGGTTTTACACTTATGCGTGTGTATAAAACAATAATAGTTACAGAAGAGGTCATGAATTCAAGAAGGGGTAGGGAAATCTGATGACGTAGAAGAAGTTGGGTAGGTGGAGGGGAGAAGTGATGTAAGTAATGTGTACTATGTACTCACATGAATTCTTTAAAAATTTTTTATATATAAAGTAGAGTGTTCACTTTCAAAACTGTTTGAGCATCAAAATCTAGTTTGTTAACAAACCAGCTTTCAGGCTTTTTACAAACACACTTCATCCTAAAAATGCCCTTCCAGTTGAGGCCTGGGGCTACAGGAAATCTTGGAGTACTGCATTAATTAGCAAGCTGTAAAAGGAAGCTTGAAATGGGTAGTTAGGCATACCTGAAGGCACTCATTCTGTTGGTCTTGACCCAAAGATTTGTTCCTTTGCTGAATGAGGTTTCATGCTTTCTCTGATTGGCATCTGTTCAGCACAAGATTCTACCTCCTGCGGTAGCTGGGGCTAGGTCTGTGGCATAGACAGAGGGGGATATGGCTGCACAGGTGTGGGGTACACAGGCATTGTGTTTTCCTTTCCTGCTTTTTCATGTAGTTCTAGGCTTTTCTGTTCCCTTCTTCCATCTCTTATGACAGAGAAGACCAAGTGTAAGGTCTCTTTCTACATCTTTCAAATAACATTAGTCAACATTTTCATGATCTCCAGGAAATTTTAAGCAATATTTGGTCCCATATAAAAACAGTGTATCGTGTATATTCAAACATTTTAAACTGCACTGATTAACTGTCTTCCTATATAGATACTTGAATTAAAGTTTTTATAACTCAATATGATGAGTAGTTATTATAAATTGAATTATGAATAAGTATGATGAATTAAACTTAATTTCTTTTAAAAATTTCTACTTAGCATGAACTTCATAAGATTCTGATCAAAAAACTCTTGTCTAAATCAAATATTCAAATACTTATTTCATATTAGATTGAACATTAGAAAACTAGTTTTATAGATGATACCTGTAAAAGATTTCAAATACACAGATTTTCTAGATTTTTTTTAACAGTCCTCTTTTTAGTCCTTTAAAAGATATTCTGTGATAATTCAAGTCTCTAAAGTTAATATTTAATATAAGAAAAAGGATTATTTAATTAAAGTGATGTTGAGTTCCTTATTCAGGATCTTGATGAGAGCCACTAACATCTACATACAGCTATCAAATTAGTCGGCTATGATTCCCAGAAGAACTGTTCCATTGCCTGCTGCTTTGGCCGTGAGTTAAAGTACTTTGCGTTATTCTTGTGTCCACTCAGAATTCTGACACGCTTTCCCTGTCTGATCGTTTGCTTCGGTTTAGCATTTTGAATCTTAATCTAGGTAAATACATTTTCATTTTAACTTTTAATAATTGTCAAATTATTTGAAAAATTTCAACTGAAAATAAGCTCTCACCTTAAAAATATTCTTGAGACTATATCGTTGATATGAATATTTAAATATTTGATCAAATTTTAATTTAATGGTTTTATTTTGATAGTGACCACCTAATAACCTGGGAGAGTTTCTAATGAATGCCTCCTTCAGCTATAAGTATATTTTTTAAATATTTTATATATTATTTTTATTTTCTGTGTATGTGTGTATTGCCTGCATGTAGGTAAGTGCACCCGTGTCATGCAATGTCTGTGGAGGACAGAAGAGGCTGTTGGATCCCCTGGAACTGGAGTTATGGACAGTTATTAGCTGCCATGTGGGTGCTGGGATTTGAATCTGTGTCTTCTGCAAGAACAGCCAGTGTTCTTTTAACTACTGAGCTATCTCTCCAGGCCCCTAAGCTATACATTTTTTTATTACAAATCTATTTGATATTCTTTAATTTCTGTATTGTTCATTGATACAATAAGCATGTCAAAAATGCCAATACAGCTGGGAGTGGTGGCGCTTGCCTTTTCCCAGCACTGGGAGGCAGAGGCAGGCAGATCGCTGTGAGTTCGAGGCCAGCCTGGTCTCCATAGTGAACCCAGGCCACCTAGGGGTAAAGGGAGACCCTGTCTTAAAAAGACCAAAGACAAAAACAAAAAATGCCAACACAATCAGGGAGCAAGATTCAACAAGAACACATTTTATTCTTTTTTATTTATAGTATTTTAAATCAGCTTTTCTCTTTTTGTATGATATTTTGGTTCTGCAAGTTTTCATATATTCTGTTTTCCAATCAACAAGAATTCATCATCTTTTCATGCTCACATTTCAATAGGTTTGGCTAGAGGGGACCCCTTTGGGGTTGGCACTTCTTCCTGTTTAAAGCAGCCCCAGTAATCTTTGAAAAATATTCTGCCTTCTTGGGCTAGTTGTCTTAGGCGTATTATGTTTGTGTTCCAGATCTGAAGTCAGCCATTTTTTTCAGTTTGAGTCCACATTTCAGTAGGAAAAAAGCCATCAACTATGATAATTAATGATGCTTGTGCTAAGAAAAAATTATAAAATATCACTTCTGGTCCATAACACTGGGCCAAACACAAGAAATACATACATGTGGAGATACAAGTATAATATATAAAAACCTGTACTTATTTATAACAACAGAGTCTTTCTATGTTTTCAATTCCAAAGTTATATTTCCATTCCTCTTTTGATAAAATATTAATTCTTTGGGGACATAACAAAGCTATTTATTCACCTGAAGATATTTAATAGAATTCAACATAGTTGTACCAATAACTATGCAGCCAGTAGCCCTCCTGAATGAAGTTTAAGTTCTGATATGCAGCCCGTCCATTCTTAAAACACACTATTAGACAGTGGGGCATCAAGATGGGAGGTGCACCACCTGCCCAGTGGGCAGTGAGAAGAGTTTTTGTCACATTGTTAGAGTGCTGTGTATAGAGAACAAAGAGAAGACCAACTCTCAGTTGTTTTCTCTCTCTCTCTTTCTCTCTCTCTCTCTCTCTCTCTCTCTCTCTCTCCCTCTCTATCCCTCTCTCTGTGTTGTACAGTATTACATTCCCTAAGACTCTCCCTGCCCTGTGCAGGACTGCCACCAGGTATACACAATCAAACCTTTAGAGACACACATTCTGCCTTGAGTTTGCTTACATGGCAAACTCAAGTTTTCCTGGGTAGTTCTTTAAAAGCTCATTTTGTTGCAATGGAAATCCATTGGCATTGAGCAAGCGACATTGTGCATTTCTTAGATGGTTGGGGACTTCTTTGAGCTGCTTTCTTTTCTTGGTGACAGAGCTCACCTCATGGAAAGGGGTGAAGTTCTACTCCTTTTCCACTTTTCGAATATGGGGAAACATGAGCAGCTTAGTATCCAAAATTTGGTACATGAGCTTCATTTCACTGCCATCTGGTTCAGCTACAATGAGATAATGTATATTTATAAGTGCAAGATTTATATATTTCAGTTCTGGCTGGCACACAAATGAAGAAAATCTGCTTCCTACTATTTAATTTGTAGTGATATTAGAACTGTCATATTTTCATGGATTCAAATACACAGTAACTTTTAAAATCCTATTCTGATACTGAAGCTTTTATATTTAGCCTGTTCCCTTTTGCAAAACCACAAACTCTTTTCTTTTTCACACCATAGAATATCTCCTTATTGACAATATTCAAAGCTATATATTGCTATATATGTATATATGTGTTATTTCTGTGTATATGTATGTGTATATTGTTTAATTTACAGATAGTGGATTTATCCTGTGCTTCTTAATTCATACTTCTAAAATCTTATTTATTCATTTTATATCTATCAAGATAAGTAAGCAAATGAAGATATATATCACTAAAACCTGCTGATGGTGCATACCACTAATCCCAACACTTAGGCACTTAGGAGGTAGAGGTAGGCAGATCTCTGTGAGTTCAATGCCAGTTTAGCCAACATACATAGGCTGTTTTAAGCCAGCCAACAACAACAACAACAACAACGAAAGACATCTCACTAAAGCTTGATGCAGATCATTTAATTAGTAGGTCCTGGAAGAAGTAATTCATAAGTCAGCTTTTCTACTTGTAATGGCTGTTATTGCATGCACATCTATGTTTTTGTAAAACTTCAGATATTTAGTTTTTAAATAGAAATTCAATTTTTCATATAATCAAAATATGACATTTATAACATTCGCACTTCTGTGTTTTATAGTTATTGCATTAAAGTCTGCAGAGAAAAACACAAAACAATATTACTTTAGTTCAGCGAAAACCAATACTTCTTTCATTTGTAACATACAATATATGCTCATCAATTTTTGACATTTAAGAGGCACAAGTGGTTCATTGATTATTGAATTAACTCTTCACATTCTAGTATCACAGCTTTGCTTTTCTGCTGCCTCAGTTTCCCATTCTTTTCATTGCAATATTAACTTTCTTTTGCTTTAATTCTGTTAGGATCAGATGGAAAAGGATATATTTAAATAGAGTTTTTAGTCATGCAGACACATAGACAGTCACAATGCAATTCTGTTTTACTGGCTAGAAGCACATTAATAGATACAAGAAAATAATCATCACAAACTCCCTGTGTTCTGTAATGTTACAAATGGAAACTTCGATTTCAGTGTAGAATTTTCTAAGAGTTTCATGTAGTCATTTGGGGGATACTTTTCAATTCCAACAATTTGTAGTATCAGACTCAGGAATCAAAGCTCTTTTGGGAGTTGCTTTCCACAATATATTTTTGAATTTCAGTATAAACCCAAGTCTTCTGGAGTAAGATCCTTCTAAACAGGAACACTTCTTCCTCTTCTGCCCTTCATAAGTTAGGCCTAAGTCACATTCTCAAGGAGAAGTTACTCTGTATATTTATTTATAATTACTGAAAATTTGATGTTCAAGAGTATATTTATATATAAATACTGAAAATGTGATGTTCAAGAGTAATAGAGAGGAGAGAGAGAGAGAGAGAGAGAGAGAGAGAGAGAGAGAGAGAGAGAGAGATCACAACAGAATTATTTTGATGAGGCACCACTGGTTTTCTAAATTCTGTAGTTTTTAAAGGATATCAAAAATCTGAGTGATACTATCTCAAAGATGAGACTCTTTGAGGTTTTTGCCTTTATGAAGGCTATTTACAGACCTCTAGAAGGGCCTCTTTAAGTATTTCCATCCCTTCTTTTTCCTTCCTTTCACTGCCTCCTCTTTCTTTCCTCTTCCCTCTTCTTTTCACCCTCAAGTCTCCAACACGAGTTAAGGTTATGCCTTTTGTAAGGTTCAGCTTCCAGAAGACACAGACAGCCAAGCAACTGTGGCATATTTGATTATCAATTTTCAGAGTTTGAGAGGATATCAATTGCACTCATGAGTTTGTGATTATATAGAGAGATGATCAATTGATGGTCCTTTCCAGCTGTAAAGCCTACAAACCACAGTGACTGGCCCAGCAAAATATCTCTATTAGTGCAGTACTAGCACTTTGAAAATGGGGTAACCAACAACTAGCTGTCTAATACGACTTAAGGCTCACTCAGTAGGAGGGAATTCAGACATGGTACATAGTTAAGTATACCATGGTTGGGGAGGTCATTGACCCTAGAGAAAACTGACTTCTGCTGTTTCCTGGACCAATGTAATTTCATTATATACATATATATATATTTCTATTTAAAGACAAGTATATCTTGCAACCCTCATCAAAGTATGAACATTTGGAAATTGCCCTGTTCTGACTTTTTTCTAGTTCCCTGTCTAGAATTTGTAATGCTAATTACTCCTGCCTTTACTTCTCCTTCACATCTCCTAATCACGATTCAAGGACTTTATTTTCCCCTTAGACACAAGAGTTATGCAATTTGGGAGTCTTTTAGATAGACCCAATGCCTCACCCTGTGTCCCTGTTCAGCATGGAAGATGCCAGAGCAGTTTGCGTCCCTATTCCCTATCGGCAATTTGGGTAACCCCTTCAGAGGATGGTGTGATAAGAATAAGAGGTAGAAATTGGCTAGGCAGTTAGGGTAAAAAGACCCTAAAGAAAAGTAGCCAGTTTCTTTGCTAAAAGTCAAAATGTCCTTGGGACTGTTAGTAACATACTCTGTTCCAAAGGCCTAAAATATCAAAAGTATTTGGAAGCAGCATATTTTTTAAAAACTTATTTTATTATTTTTGTTTTATGTGTATGAGTGTACTGCCTGCATGTATGTAAGTGCACCTGTGTTGTACAATGCCAGTGGAGGTCAGGAAAAGGCACTGAATATTCCTGGAACTGGAGTTATGGATGGTTGTTAGTTGCCATGTGGGTGCTGGGACTCATACCTGGCCCCTATCTAAGAGCAGTCACTACTTTTAAGTACTGAGCCAGCTCTCCAGTCCCATAAGAAGTGACTTATTTTTGTAAAAGATGGAGACTTTTACAAAGTTCTCCAACTGATAAAAATTAAGAGAGTAAGTGACTGTGAGGTGCCCAGTCCTAAGCGATACATCTACAATGGAAAACCTCTATACCTAAGGCTCAGTGAACATTGTAGAAGAGGGGGTAGAAAAATTGTAAGAATCAGAGGGATAGAATACGTGTTGCACAGTATGGCAGTCTAGCAAGATCTTCATAATGACAAATAAGTTGACATGTCAATGTGGCAGAAGAAATATTTACATGATCCCAGTGCAAGATGAAGCGTTATATGCAATCGGTGGTTGCTGAAGAAAGGAGAATCAGTTTTCCCAGGGACAAACTCCCTGTGTGATAATCATAAGTGGGAAGCCTTAAACACAGGTTCACACAAACACCACTAAATGGTATATATTTATAAATTAATAAAATTTACAAGTTATAT
>NW_008329141.1:2491987-2531220 GCF_000622305.1 Nannospalax galili | reverse complement strand
CCGACTGTGACTAGTAATAATCAGATATATAGAGATTAGAAACGCATGTGCATCTTAGTGTCAATTGTATTAAAAATGAAATTTTCTGTATGAAGCTGTATTTTAATAATGAAATGGAGATCTTTTTAAAGCTTAAAACCTCATTTAATTTTATGTCTTATAGGGTTTATACAGAGTACAATATTTTATAACTGTATTAATTCAACTGTAAAACTAAAAACTTACAGCCAATTTTGAAAGAGATGCATCTTAGCTCTGGAAATTGTTATTGAATATGTCAATGCTGTGGTAATGAAATGCTTCTTCTAATTATATAGTTATTAAATAAATAATTTAAAAATGCTCATATATGAAACTCTCAAACACTGAAAAAAAAAGGATAACAATCCAAAAGAAATATCAAAAAATATCAAAAGAACAGTGAAAGTATTGACTGAGACCAGGTAGTAGAAATGTTCCAGAGGACTCTCTGTAACAGAAATGATACTTGGGGCAAAAAGAAAGAGCTTCTTTTGATGACTGGACCCCAAACTACAACCAAGGCCTTTGTCTTTCAGGAATATCAAGGAAAGGGCTGCTTGTGAGCTAGAGAGGGAGCTCAAAGGTTGCTAGGTGAAGATTACTAAATATGGGAGCCATATAGCTTTGTTTCAGGGCCTCTGCCTGGACATCACTCATGTCAGGAGCATTTTCCTTTCTACCTCCAGATTCTACACCACTGGCAATGATCTCTACTAAGAACGGTGGGGGATTGATCAAAGGCATATGGAGAAGTGCAGCTAGTAGTCTGTTACAACACAACTTCCATATTTAGGAAAAGTAGCTCCAGAAGTTGTCCTCTCTGAAGGCCTGGACATACGCCACATATTCTAGCCTCCTATAATCTACCTCTGACTGTCCCAGTATCAAAGAGGCAGTGCTATGGTCAGCAGAATCTGTAGAGATGTGTCTCAACATGATAGTCTAGCATCTTGGGAGGTACACAGCAGGTGAAGGGCATAGTCATTCACGCAGAAGAAACTTGCAGAATTACAGAATATGTCACTTGGGAACCAATGGAAGTAAAAGAACTACTAGCTCATGTGCGGTACCTGAAATTGTTACATAACTGCCATCTCTCCCACCACTTGGTAAAGGTCTGTTATATTGTGTTGTGTATGCATACATTTAGCAACTTATTTTTTTAATGAATTATGATTTAATAACTTAGTTGCCAATAATTTACAAGTACTTTACAAAATGATTTTTGACTACAGTATGATATTCTATCAGATGGATACACAACATATTTTTTATTTGCTATTCCAGAATTGACACTTTAAGATTGCTTCCATTTTATTAACCATTTCAGGGAAGGGTTCCATTGACACATTTGCAAATATATGTTTGTAGGCATGTCTTTATATAAATCCTTAATAATTTTATAATTGGAAATTGTATAAAATTTTTTCATTTCAGCAAGTTTCTTTAGTTCACAAATTGTAATGTCTTTGTCTATTTCCATTTTATATCTAAAAATGTGCTTTAGTGGATAGTATATTTTAAAAGACATACTAAAGGAAATAAAATAGAGACTTTATTGCTCCAGTGCTTGCTTGCTTTTTTGATTCATATCACACATATGGTATTAAAATCTATTTTTATAATAAGAATTTGACAGTGATATTTAGGCAACTTTTAACAAACATGAGGAATTTTAAATAATGCTTTCTCATTTTCACTTGTGTAAGCATACCATTCCCAGAAGATAGCTAAACATCAAATTGAAATCACAAATCTTAAATATATTAGCACAGAACTTAGACTCATCTATTAATTATAATGCAATAACTAAATATTTTTAAATTTGTTCTTATTGAACTTTTGTGTATTTCATACAGAAGATTTCAAACAATCTTTTTTAAAAACTATTTTATTATTTTTATTTTATTTCTATACATGTATTGCCTGTATGTAGGTAAGTGCACCCGTGTCATGCAATGCCCACAGAGGACAGAAGAGACTGTTGAATCCCCTGGAACTGGAGTTATGGACAGTTGTTAGCTGCCGTGTGGGTGCTGGGATTCGAACCTGGGTCTTCTGCAAGAACAGTCAGTGTTCTTAACTGCTGAGCCATCTCTCCAGGCCCTCATCTCAAATAATATTAATCATCTTTATACCCCCATATCCACAAGAATCCTCCAATAGCCATCCCCACAACCCCACCAACTGGAGCCCATATACTCTGTTATCTTCTTAAGGCCCACTGTGTCAAGTCAGTGTCCGCAGACATTCCCCAGTGCAAGTCCATCCTCTGAGGCCTAGTCAGCCTATCTAGAGTCCCTTGTTTTAGGAAGATCAGCTCTTCTTCACCTAGCAGCAATCAGTTGCCAATATTTCTTCAGATAAGATTGGGGTCTGCTGTTCATTTTCCCAGTTCTATGCTATGGTTTGTCTGTTTGAGCTTGCATGGGACTCGTGTATGCTGACATAATAGCCACAGGATCCCAGGAGCTTGAAGGACTCTTTCCATATTGTCATGCACCTACTCCCTGGTTCTTAGAATCATTCACCACCCTTCTTCCACAATAATCCCTGAGCCTTGGGTGAATGAAGTTTAATAAAGGAGTCCTGTCTAAGGACCATCATTCAGCAGACTCTTGATCTCTACTCTGGCCATTTGTGACCTTTTGTTTTCCTGGCTCTCTGAAGCACGAGGGAACTTCATTATTGAAAATGAAGAGATTCATTAGTGTCCTCTTCTTTACTCCTGTTCTATGTTCCATGAGCCTAAGGCGTAGATGTTATAATATAAATGTGTTACTTAGGCCTGGGAAATTCATAGATAATGTCTGTGTGTGACCAGTTGTGGTATTTGGTAATAGTCTCTGACTGGTGCAAAATGACCTTCTTTGATGAGTCATGACTGGGTATTTGTCTTTAGATATAACAATACGTACTTTGCACATAGTAAGAAATCATGTAAGTCTAGGGGTTTGACATTATGGGGGTTTTCTCTAAGATCTATGACCTCTCCAGCCATGTGTAGTTGGTTATGTTTACAATACTACTCTTCAATTTCCTCCCATTGACTTGGCTTTTAGTCCAATTAGGTAGCCGTTGATTGTCCCCAAGATAAAAGTGCCACTACTGTACCACTGTCATATGATGTGTCTGCCATTGATGTGGTTATTTGGTCTTGAAGTTGGTGTTGGACCGCTGATTGATTTTTTTTCCCTTGGCACCTTCATAAGTGCTCTCCAAAACTATGAGAGCTCGCCTTCAGGGGAAGTGGCTGCCGGTCAGTTGCAGCTTTATTGCTCCAAATCCTGTGTCCGAAGTATGTTCTGTCTTTGGCAGTAGGGTCTTACCTTCAAGTTCTAGAGGCCATCAAGGGCTGTGACAATAGCCTGAGTAATCTCAGGAGTCTCTTGGACGATCAGGCCAACAACTCAAAGCAAGGTTTCTCCTGTCTGGCACTGTAATATCCAGATATTTTGACATTACATTCTATTTGCCTCAATAGAGACAAACTAGTTTACTGTGTGAATTAATAGTCATACCCCAATATAAATATAACTTTTCTTCCATAAAAATGATGTTCAATAAATAAGGAAGAATAAATATCTCTGTAGTAGGATATAAAGATTTCGGGTATATGCCCAAGAGAGGTATGGCTAGGTCATATGTCAGATCAGTTTCGAGCTTTTTGAGGAATCTCTACACCAACATCCACAGTGACTGCCACAATAGTGGATAAGAGCAATCCTTCCCAAAGCTGGAGAGATGGCTCAGCGGTTAAGATCACTGACTGCTCTTGAAGAAGACCTGGGTTTGGTTCCCACCACCCACATGATGGCTAGCCACCATCCTCAACTAGTTCCAGGGGAATCAGACACCCTCTTCTGACCTCCGTAGCCATTGCACAACATGGGTGCACTCACGTACATGCAGGCAACACACATAAAATAAAAATAACCAATAAAATTAAGTATTTTTAAAAAGTGTGCTCCTTCCCCACCTTGCCAGTATTGATCCCTTTCTGATTTCTGGATCTTAGACATTCTGAGTGGAATAAGACGAAATCTCAATATGGCTTTAATCTGAATTTCCATAATGACTGAAGATGGCAAACATTTTCTTAAGTATTTACCAGCCATTTACATTTCATCTTTTGAGAACTCCTTGTTCAGGTCCTTGCCCCATTTAAAAATTTTTTTATGTTTAATTTTTTGAGTTCTCTGTATATTTTAGATACTAACCTATGTCATAATTAAAGCTGGTAAATGTTCTTTTACCATTATGTAGGGTGCCTCTTCAGTTGAATAATGGTATCCTTTGCTGTATGGAAACTTCTTAATTCCGTGAAGTTCCATTTATTAATTGTTGGACTTAATAGCTGTGCTATAAGGGTCTGTTTAAAATTTGCACTAGTGGCACTGGTATGTGGCAGGTAATCAACAGCCATCTAATTGGGCTTAAAGCCCTCTCAATGGGAGTGAACTCATGGGTGACACTGTAAACACAGCCAAATACACATAATTGGAGAGGTCATAGATCCTAGAGAAATCCCTATCTTGGTCATATCTCTAGACAAATAAACTTTCTTACCATATGCTAAATATGAATCCTTATATTTACAAACAAGTATATGGTATACCACTCATCAATTAAGCTTCTTTTTGCAGCAGATGGAGGCTCCTGCAGAATTCCACATCTGGTCACTCACAGAGAATACCATCAGCGAGATGTCCAGTACTAGGTGGCATATCCATACCTAAGGCTGTACATCTAAGGCTCATGAAATGCAGCAGAACAGGAGTGAAGATAAAACTAGTTCATCCCTCAGTTCTCACCAGTGAAGCTTCCTTTTACAATGGAGTGCGAGGCACACAGAAGGCCACAACTGACCAAGTTTTATAGACTAAGAGACTGCAGAGTGTGTGTCCCCAAATAGGATGCCTATGTTAAACCTCACTCACCCATGGCTCAGGGACCATTGCAGAAAAGGGGACAGAAAGACTGTAAGACCCAGGATTGGCCCATGAACATAGGGAAACAGAGATTTTTAGGCCACTGGAAGCTTGCACATGTGAACTTACAGTGATGGTGGCATCGAGCACAAGACCCATGTCAACTCAGTCAGACAAGGGCCAGAGTGGAGCGAGGGAAATGGGTGGTGGGCTGGCTCTAGTCTGGGAACTGGTGGAGGCTGATTTCTACTGGGCGAAGGAGAGTAGACCTTACTTAGAATTTCTAGATGGGTTGACTAAACTCCAGTGGGTGAATTTGCACCAAAGGCTATCTGGGTACAAATGCTTGACTGGATAGAACTTAACATGTATGGTGGAATGTATGAGGTCCAGCAGGGTGGGGTTGGGGTCAGGGAGTATGGTAGACGTAATGTATCTCCTTAATTCTTTTTCACTGATCACTGTGTTTGTTTTTATGTGAGTACCATGCTGTTCTGGTACCATGCTGTTCTTATTACTGTAGCTCTGTAGAATAATTTGAGGTCAGAGATAGTAAAGCCTCCAGTACTTCCTCTGTTGTTCAGGATTATCTTGGCTAGCCTGGGCTTTGTGTTTACATATGAAAGTTGAGGTTACCTTTTCAATTTCTGTGAATGTCTGAGTTGAATTTTATCAGTTTTGCATTGAATTTGTAGATTGTTTTTGGCAGGATGGCATTTTCACAATATTAATCCTACTGATTCATGAGCTTGGGAAATCTTTCCATATTCTGGTATCTCCTTCAATTTCTTTCTTCAATGTCTTAAAGTTTTATACAACTCCTTTACTTCCTTGTTTAGATCTATTCCAATAATTTTTATGATTTTTGAAGCTATTTGGAATGGAATCACTTCCCTGATTCCTTTCTCAGTATGTTGTTGATAAATAAGAAGACTATTAATATTTATGTGTGAATTTTATATCCTAATTTGCTGAATGCATTTATCAGCTATCAGACTTTTCTGGTGGAGTCTTTAGGTCTTTCATGTATAGAATCATATAATCTGCATCCTAGTGTTCCATCACTGATGAAAGGATAATGGAAGCATCACACGTTATTATAATGGAATATTACTTAGCTGTCAAAAATAAATTATGTAATTCATAGACAAGTTAATATAACTGGAAACAATCATCCTGAGTGAGGTAACCTAGATCTCAAAATACAAATGTCACATGTTCTCTCTCAAATCTGGATGCTAGCTTTGAAGTCTTAGATATTCATGTTTCAATTGGAAAAATCCAGAGACCAGGACAGAAATAAATGGCTAAGCGTGGGGGGCTTTATGGGAGGGAAGATAGAATGAGGTGATATGAAGGGGGAATAAAGGAGTAAGATGGGTTAAATGGGGTGGAGAATGGGAGGGCAGGGCAGAGCAGAGAGTATGGGAAAAGAGAAGTAACAGTAAACGCCTTTAGAAAAAGTCATATGGGAACTTTCCATAATAGAAACATCTTAAAGTATATACAAGATCATTATACAAAGATATTAAAAGGAGTTATAACAGGGGGGCATTTTCCTTACTAGATACACAGGCTAACAAAATAAAACTCCAATGCCAGGAATGGACTTCCTCTTTTGAAACTGTTGACCAGGGGTCCCATAGACCCTTAAACAATACTGGTCATTGTTCCTGCTCTTGGTTACCCACCAGAACTTAAAGGTAAGACCCTATTGCAGAAGATATCACATACATGAGCAATAGAATAAAACAGGAGAAATCAAGCTGATTGACTTCGAAGCTTCATCTCTACTGGTTACCTTTCATAGTGGTGCAAACTGTTATGCATGATACCAGAAGAAAAAAAATCATTATCCTTACCCAGCTGTGAATCCTGCATACTTCAGAAACATCTGTTGTGGCTAGATATGATCTCTAGTGCAATAGTGGCACAAATATGGGAGTAACCAATCACGTTCTAATTGGAATAAAGGTGTACTTCATAAGCCAGAGCCCATATCTGACATTGATATCATGACAGGCCATAGGCCAGAGGGGAGAGTCAAATGCTATTATTCTGTCAAGTAGATATAGTATTAAAATAACTCCTTGTGACTTATTGTTATACATATAGATTAATGCATCTCTCAACTCTCAGCAGAGAAACACCCTTATACAGCAGATGGCAATCAACACAGAAATCCTCAAGTGGCCAACATGCAGAGACTAAGAGACTCCAGAGTGATGATTCCTGAACTGAACACTTGTATCAAACTTCTGCCTTCAAAGGTTCAGGGATCACTGTGGAAGAGGAGGTGGAAAGAGTGTAAGAGCCAGAGGTGTTGGATGACCACAAGGAAACAAGAGTTTTCCAGACAGCTGGAAAATTACTCATATGAACTCACAGTAATTGTGACAGCATGCAGAAATCCCAAATAAGCTCAAGTGGGACAGAATCCCAGCATAGATACTGTTATACAACATTATAATTATAAAATAGAGTACATGAAATTGCATGGAAAGCAGTAAGGGGGTTTGATAAGGGATGAGATCTAAATACAATCAAAATATATTGCATGAAATTTGCTAAAATACAAAAATAGGGAAAATGATTTTTAAAAGCATTTTGGAAGTAAATTTAATATTAAAATTCATGCCCACATTTTTTATAAAACTGTCAACTTCTCCTTACCTTAAAAGCAAATATGAGACGAAAAAGAAAAAACCTAGACAAAGAAATACTGAGCCAAGAACTGGAATTGGAGGTAGAGTACACAGCTCTTCTCTCTGGCTGCAAATGCCTGTTCGACAACAAAATAAGTTAACAACAGCGTCCACATAGAGTTCTATGCGATGGCCTGTGATACATATTAACTAGTTTTCCTTAAAATGTGAGTGAAGTTGCCATTGAATTTACTTCATAGAAACAGAGACTGAGGCTTAGAAATCCTCAGAACTTTGCCAAATATCCTGTGGCAAGCAAATTACCAAGTTCTGTAAGACTCAAGAATGGTTGTGCATTCAGCAGTGCACAGTAGCTTTGCAAATGGACCTTGATTTCAGTCTCAAAACTCAATTTGGCAAAGTAGACCCATTTTATATCCCTTTTCTGGCTTGGGTTGTCCATAGGGAAAGATAACAAGTGTAATGATTTGTAGGGAATTCAGTGTCAGGACAATAATGGAATTAATTACTTAGAAAGTATTGGAAATGTATACATTTTAGCATTTTCTTGGTTTACTTCCTGTGTAGAAAACTAATGTAACATAAGAAGGCATGTATGGAGAAAAGGGGGGGCTGTCATTCCTACCCCACCCTCACAGGAGGGGTGTCCTTTGCCCTGTTCCCTGCTCTCAGGTTCCCAGTTTCTACCTCCCTTGCCAGCTAGCCATCAGAAGCTGCTCATCTCACATGGCTTCTCCAGGTAGGGAACTGAGGATAAAGAGACTGAAAGAATATCAGCACTTATTGCTTGATGCTACCTTATTTTCTGGGTCTTATTTTCTCCTTCCCAGCCTTTAATTACATTCCCAAAGGAACGATATCCTTTATTACTTAAACTAACTTGCATCTGAGGTAGAGGATGGTCTGATGGAGGAAGGGTGACAACCAAAAGGAATTTTACTATGATGTGGCTGATAGGCAATGCTTCGGGTTACCTGTATAAAGCTGCACACCTGGACAACATTCTGAAGACAACAGAGGGGATGGTGAGAAGTTTACATTTTTTTAACTGATTGCTGGGTTCTTTAACTGATGGCTACTATAAACTTGTAGTCTCAAAGTTTACTGTAAACTGGACTATTGCTTCGAAAAGGGCAGAATTAAAAAGGGATGACTGTGTCAACTCAATACCTTGGGAAAACTTAGTTTTTTACATCCTTAGGACAGTCCTCACCAAATCTCGAGTGATTCTTTAAAATCTGGTTAAAATAAGAACATATTTATGATTTCATTTTCTCATTCTCACAATTCACTAAAAGCAAGCAAATAAAAAAGGATTACACACACACACATACACACACATATGCACGCACACATACACACACGTATCCTGTGCCAGGGTTGTGAATCTACAGGTAATGAAGACATGATTCTTATCCTGGAGGGCCTAAGGAAGAATGAGACAAGCATGCGGGAATGTTGGGAACAGCTCTTAGCATACTTATGGATATGCATTAACTGTTCTAGTGCATTACCCCCTCTTACTCCTCTTCAGTTGGATGAATTCAGCCCTTTTGGCAGCTTCAAGTTTTTGTGATCAAGAGAACAATGTTCAGTTTTTAGTCTCTAAAATGGAGCCACTGAAATGAAATTATAGAAATTAAAATATACCTACTAGTGGCAGTCTATAAACCAGCCTTGCCCCAACACAAATATGGGAATTTGTGGGGGCAAGAAGTGGCTGAGACATCTGGATCTTATGATGAGCTCACAGAGATGAGTGGTGGGCAGGACAGATTTCCCAATATCTCTAGACCAGTGTTTATCTTTTCTAATCCTAGGGAAGCCCTGGTGCCTAAGTCAACATGATCTTAACTCCTATGACCATCAACACACCCTGGAGCATAGCTGATCATGCCTAAGCTACCTGGTCACTATCATCTGAACAAGGCTTTCCAAGATGATTATGGCTTGTCTTCTATAATCAATACCTAGTTGTGTCCTAGCATAAAGGCCTGTTAAGTCATTGCATGTAGCTTTTCTTCAGGAACTCAAGAACTGCCTGTTCCCTGACACTGAGTAGGAGCCAGAACCCACAGTAGCTCCCCAGTGATATAATGCCATTGTAAGCAGGGAGTGCCATGCAACTCTGCCAGCCCCAGTGCCCCTCCTTGTCTTCTTCCTTGGGTATAGACCACATAGATTTTGATCTGGACTACAGTGGCTCAGAAAGAAGGTTACGTTTCTCTGCCCCTACTGTCTCCATTTCTGAGCTTGTCCCAAACCCTTTGCTCTTTTTCTAAACTAGGCATTACGTGGCTCTTGACTTAATTGTTGACCCCTTATCACTATATAACTACACAGACCTGGCCCAACATCATTTCCAAACACTTCAGTTTTGTTCCTAGAAATCCATGTTTATGAGCCTCTTCCCCTCAAAATGACCAAATCCCATCCTTCTCCTAGGTAGGTCAACCTACTTGAGTTTCAGATTTTTGGAATTCTGTACAAGTAAGAAACTTGGGATGGAGATATCAGCTGTTTATTAGAAAAACATATTAATATACCAAAATTTAAAATCTACCACGTTAATAAATAAAATTAGTAAACATCGCTCTATGACTTAAATGATATATTACATTACATATACCAAATCCCTGAATTGACTGTTATACATACTTAATACTAGCGAGTGTGCTGTCTACTTTCTGTCTGAAGGAAACAAATTAGGTTGGAAACAGAACTGATAAAGCATATTCTACTAATAAAACAATCTATACCAGATTACTAAATGTGACAGATTTGACATTAGTTGGTATATACAAATTGAGTTAAATATGTTAGTAATAGATCAATGCAGGGTTTAAATATATGATCCAATATGAATTTCAATCAATAAAATACAGTGATCTTGCTGTACTCAGAGGAGATAAGTTTCTATTGCCTAGAACAATACAGTAACAACTTCATAATGAAGCTTAACTGCCACCAAACAATGGTGATATCTTCAAACATATGCAGTGGTTCATTAACATAGTTAAAAGGCTGTACATAGTAAATGCTGTTCACACACAGCATTGTACTATTCATTTCAATAATACAGAAAATATTCATTGAGTTCATGGGAAAACTGAAATCCTTTCATTCTTGAGAAATAATATTGAATAAATGTGTGGTGAATGAGTGTGTGAACATACTATATCTTATAATAATGCAGAGTGTAAATGCTGTAGATCCAGAGACCACAACTGGTGGTCTTGCAGCAAATTCAGCCTGCAGACATGAAGACATATTTTGTTTGGCCCATAGTGTTTTAAAATAGGGACAATTCAGGCAAATAGTCTGGATTTTTTATTTTGTTTTGGAAAATCAGACAACAGTGGGCATTCCCACATAGCAACAGTTGGTTAGCGCTGAGGAGGAGCTGTTCCACACACACACTGTACAATACATGTACATTGACTCCCTCTCTTTTACTCTTTTCTAGGACACACATCTACACAACCTACAAGGCCCCTGGCCAGTGGAGGTATTTGAATCTTCTGCTTCTATTCTGAATATCCAAAACTGACTCAAATGGGAAAATATAAAGAAATGAGAGGTCATGAAAACTAGAGTAGTTACAAAATAGTTCATGCATTAAGGGTTTAATCTGGAAATTTAACGATGAGTTTAAGTAGACTTGGGATAGCCAAAAAGGGAAAATGTTTTTTGTTGTTTTTTTGAGACAGGGTCTCCCTGTAGCCCCAGTTGGCCTTGAACTAACAGGGATTTGCCTACCTCTGCCTCCCAAGTATTGGGATTGAAGGCATCAGCCACCATGCCCAGCTGAAAATCTTTTCTGTAAATAAAAATGGGATGAATGAAGACATCAAGTCGTGAGTGACCATGGTACCTGGACATCAAATATTTGGATAGACAAGTAAGCCCACCATTCTACATGAACAGAAAAGGTGTTTGAATTTAGTGCAACTTTGTCAGAAAGAAGGTCCCATTAAAGAGAAATAACAATAAATGTTGTAGGTGATAGAGAATCATAAGTAAATGAACTCATTGAGAAAACCTGTACTCAGAGGGACCAGAGTATACATGATCAGGGGTGAAATGTGGAGGAAGTCTTGACTGGAGGTTAGTCACCATAGCAGAATGGAAGGAGCATGAGGAGTTTTGAATGGCAAAGAAGCTGCCCTTGAGGAATGCTTCCTATAACCCATTTGTTCCTAGGTAAATGGTTATCCAGCCTGTAACTATTAGGTGGTACTTGCTTCACAAAGTAATTACTATTTACACCACCTTGAAATAAAATTGATTCTTGGCATTCTTTTAATCTTTATTCAGTTAAGCTATTCTAAGAACAGCTTACTTCTCTTTGAAAGGCTCCCTTGACTTTTATCAAACAAACTCCCACTGCAACCAGCATCAAAAATCATCTCCTGTTTGTGGGTCTCTTAATTAATTCATTTATGCTACTATAATGATCACTTGTAATATGGAGCTGTCTTCCCTAAGATTCCAGGTAATGGAGAAAATTAGAACTTAAAAACATGTCTGCTTCTCACCATATTTAGTCACTTAGGAATCAGGATTTCTGGGAATTACTGTCTTTCTTATTTCTTAGTTAGTACAAGACAGAAATTCCATCTCCATGTCTATGTCCGACCCCTGAAAAATGAGTAAACAGAGTGCATACAAAGTGCTGCAACATGTATGTGGTTATTTTAATGCAACGTCAATCATCTAGATCTGTACTCATACCGGGTTTCAGATTTTTGCATTTTGGAACTAAGAAATAAAAGTATAAGTGATGGTGGCTGGAGCATGGCTGAGCAGTTAAGAGTACTTACTGAGTGTTTATGTGACTTTGAATGGTGGCTTGGAGTCAAGACCACTGAGCTGTCCTTAAAAATAGTTAACACATTGCTATATCAGAGTTGGTGGTATAAAGTCTTAATTTATGTACAGTTTGAATGCACCCATTCTCATCTGAAGTCTTTATTCAAGGTATGCTAAATTTTATTTTACCTTGCCATGGTTGCATTACTGGAGGTCCAGAATCATTTTAATAAGCCTGTATTCCTAAGCAAGTCTCAGGTATTAGTCCTGATTGAAGGTCTAGTTCAAGGACTGGCTCCATCTATGTGTGACTCAGATGCATCAAGCTAAGGAGTAGAGATTTTATATCCTTTAAGATTTATAGCTATTTTAACCTACATATTAATTAAAATGCCTTCTACCTGAATTGAAATATTGCAGTATCAACACATTATCTAATAAAACAATTTATACACAAAGATTTTATTCTCTCATTTTAGAAGATCTGCCTCTAAATTTTAATGACTTGACTGGATGTTGGCCAGTATGGCTCTCATTGCATAGATGTCATAAATCCAGATCTTTTAAAGATGATTTCACTAGATGTTGGTGCTCACAAGCTTGAGCTAAAGATGATTCTTCTGAAGTGGAAAATAATTCTGCATGTAACTTACCACTTAATTTTCCATGGGTGTATACTAATGTGTATATACAATAAACAAATTAAAATTGAAAGTATGATAAATTCTATTTTTGGTCTACACAGATAAATACTAAACATTTTCAGTGTTTCTCAAATACTGGAAACAACAGAATCAAAAGAATCAACAGGAAGAGTAAGAATGACACACATAAATTCATCTCTTAAATCTATATGTAGATTGCAATATTATAATAAGAAACATCTTACTATTAGCAGTAACTTCCAGAAATAAAACATGAACTATATTTGGTGATGGGTGGTCTTCCAAAATCATCTTCAAAGTCAGTTGTCTTATTTTAAAAACTGATGCTCACTTCAAGAAATCGGGGGTATTTAAAATTTAATATTAATCCCCAACTCTTGCTTGGTGGATAAGGTAGAGTAAGGGGTTAAATTTTCATAGAGACCTTTGTAGAATGGCGTTTTTCCTCCCTTAAAACCTGATAGCCTTTTGTTTTCTAAAGCATTATTTCTATACTGAGCAATTTTTTTAAAAAAATGAAGAAAAGGAAATCCTTTAGATGGAGCATGTTAATACTGCATTTGATCTACATCTCTGATGCTTTTATTTATTAATTCCAAAATGTATTTACACCGAAGGACATTTCGGTAGAAACACCTGAATGACTAGGACTCAGCATGTATGGTAGAGTGCATAGGATTCAGAGGGGGGATAGGGAAGAGCCATGCATCGGGGAGGGGGTCTGGATTTGGGTGGGAAATGTTGTGTGAAATTTTAAAAGCTTAATAAAAGTTAATTTTTTAAACTTTAAAAAAAAATTATTTATTATTTTTATTTTATGTGTATGAATGCATCACCTGCATGTATGTAACTGCACCGGTGTCATGCAATACTGGTGGAGGTCAGAAGAGGCTCTCAGATCCACTGGGACTGGAGTTATGGACAGTTGTTAGCTGCCATTTGGGTGCTGGAATTCGAACCCCGGTTTTCTGCAAGAACAACCAGTGTTCTTAACCGCTGAGCCATCTCTCCAGCCCCAAATATTAAAAAAAAAGTTTAAACAAACTAAACTATAAACCTTGTAGGAGTCCAGACCTGGGCAGTTTGAAGTTGCATTCATATGGTCACATGTACCAGCACATTGTATGCATTTGGTCCACTCATTTGTCAGTGGATGGAAATGTAGCTGTTTCCACATTTTGACTGTTGTGAATATTGTAGCTCTGACCATTTATGTGCAGTATGTACTTGAATATTTGTTTTCATTTCTCCTTATACTATTATATACCTAGGAGGGGAACTGCTTGGTCAGATGGGAACTCTGTGTCTATCCTTTTGAGGGGTATAAGACTATTATTCAACATGGCAGCATGATTTTACAATCCCTACATGATACAACATGAATAAACCTTGAAATTCTTGTAACATAAGTAATGTTTTACATAAGTTAAGGCAGTTATGAAGAATTATATACTCTGTGATTCAGTTTAAAATAAATGCTAATAATAAGCAAACGATAAACATACTAGGTAAATTTGTTGTTTCCTAGGACTTATTGGATTGGGGTAAATGGGGAGTAATTATAAATAGGCATGGGATTTCTTTTTGAAAGATTATATATACATATATATATATATATCATTATGATGATGGTTTCATAATTCTGTGGATACACCAGAAAACAACAAAAACTATGTTTAATGCTTTCACTTTATTTATGATAAATATTAATTATATCTCAAGAAAACTGTTATATTAAAAATGAAATTCATGGGCTTGGGTGTAGTGGTGCATACCTTTAATCCCAGCACTGGGGAGACAGAGGAAGGCAAATCTCTATGAGATAGAGGCCAGGCTGGTCTACATGGTGAGTTCCAGGCCAGCTGGGGTACAGGGAGATCCTTTATAAAAAAAAAAACAAAACAAAACAAAGGAAGAAGTTTATTAAAATTTCTATTGCAACAAAGGTATACTTCATGGGAAAGTAGTCTTATAATTTTGCTCACCTAATTGTTGTTTCAAATTAAATTTTTCAAGATACAAGGAATACTGAGAGTATTTTCTTATATAGTGGTTTTCTTTCCCTAAACTAAACTTGACTTCACTGTTTCAGAAATTTGACATTTTGACTGAACCACATAAAACAGTATTCCGAAATTCACTCATTTATTCTCTTTGCTCTGATAGTTTTGGAACATAGAGATAGCAGTAGACGCTGGCATCTTATGGAGAGACCTCTAATATCTGTTGGCTCGTTGGCGCCTCTATTTGAAGGCATACTTGGCTTTGTTTACTGCATCCCCAGAATTCCAATGCCTGGAACATAGTGGATGCTAAATTAAAGGACTTAGAATAAATTTGAATTAATGAAAAAAACTTAAAGTGAAAAGTTTACTGTCCCTTTTTCTTCCACATGTAAGACGAGTGACACATGTGGAAATGAAAAACTCAAGCATCTTGCAAAACCCATTTATCACATCATCCCCTTAGCTTT
The DNA here is from genome assembly GCF_000622305.1 of Nannospalax galili. Lineage (NCBI taxonomy): Eukaryota > Metazoa > Chordata > Mammalia > Rodentia > Spalacidae > Nannospalax > Nannospalax galili. The sequence continues at coordinate 2,515,652 of NW_008329141.1, read as the reverse complement.
ATCGAACTGCATATAGAGTTCACCTGACACAATTTGAGGAGGACGAAGGCATAGAAGTCAATGTATCCCATAAGAAGATGAGACCAACTAAGTCAGTGCATGGATAATCATAATAATGGCAATAAATCACTTATGATAAATTCAAACAACATTTACTTATGGCAGGTAACTCTGTGCCAAGAATTTATCTTGCATTTCCTTTATTTATGATAAAACAAAAGTGACATTACACTTTGTCATGAAAGAATACTTTAAGTGATGCTTTTAAAAATATATACTGTTCTCAAAGCAACTCCATCTTGATTTATGTTCATAAATGCTGTGATGAGCATGCTTAGGTGGCAGATAGAAAAGAGTTGTGATCGGTAGCCATGTGAGTCAGGATTAATTCATTCTTCCTTAGATTAGAAATCTTAATAACCTTGTTGATGTTTTTCAATGAATATTATTTTTCATCTTTGAAGCATTCATATTAACCCAACAGTGGAATAAATTTCAGATGACTTGGATTTGTGACAACATACTGCAATTACATGCACTATATTAGAAGATCACTCTGCAAAGTTCAGGAAGGGTTTTGTTACCAGTCTCACTATTTTTTAATACTTTACACAACATAAAATTTTAGGCTAAGAGTATCTTTATTTTGATTATTCTTTTGTGGGGGATATTGCAAAAGTCTATTATTACCACATGTATAGGACTGAAGGGGGTAGATAAAGCATATCTTCTGTATAATTTCAAGGTGCTATTCATAGTAATTCAAACTACAAATGTGAATAGTTGTTACTAAAACAATCATGTGTACAGTGACTTTCAGGCTAATTAATAGACTTTGAACCCACAAATGTTGATTTTTTTTTTTTTTATTCTTGGGTAGCTACATAAAGACGGTGAGGAAACAGTAAAAATATTTTGTGGTCTTTCAGGTCACACCTCATACAAGACCAACTATGAGCTGAACATATGGTTTTGAATTAAATCAGTTGGGCATATGCAGCCCCATTCCTTTGAGCTCTAATCAGCTTCCAGGCCTTTTCTATACCATGGTAAATGTTCTAGCTTTGGCAATGACCTGTGGTCTTCTCTATACTATTGTGGTGTTTTGGGGGTGAGGATCCTGTTGTAATCCAAAGCTTCAATGAATAATTGACCCACACTTGGTAGATTAGTTCACTATCCTTTTATTATCTGTTTTATGGAAAAGTCCACAACCACTCTGAAAATAGATTTTCTTATTCAGTAAGCAAAGGATATAAACTAATGATGACTTGAAACTGCTCTTCCAGAAAACAGAGCAGACAAGGGAATGGATAAGCAGATGAGGCTCTGGTTGTCCCATCTCACTAGGGTAGACCCTCTTTGATTTGTTTTACACTTTGAAATTTTATTAAATAAAATAATCTCAAAATTCATGCAGGCTTAGATCTCTGATCTGACACAGATCATTAAAGCTCATTTTACATTTAGTATATCTTATTGTTTTAAGGTATCTTTCTGATCTCTGGAGTAGTACATGAACAGAAAAGTAAAGAAGAATAAAAGCATTATAAGTGCTAAGATTATGCAAAACTTAATTTTTCCCTGTTTATAAAAGAGAATTAAGACCAATAAACACAATTTAAGTGTTTTTAAAAGCCTATGAGTTTAAACAAAGCCTTGGATTGGAACATACATGGATAAATGTGTACATGCAGAACATACAGAGTGGAAGTAGAATAAAGAAATTCAGAAAGAAAGACACACATAGAAAAGTCAATGAAATCATAGATTGATGTACCTTTCAAAGCATGGGGTTTTAAAATCACTTTTATCTAATACAATGGGAGTTATAACATATTTGATATAGGCAAAACCTGCCTGGACTTACATTTGTTTTGTGTGCTTTACATTCTTAGAAATTATGTAGTATGCATGCTTTATATTTTTAGTATTTATATTAAAGGCTAAAATTTTTAGAACATTTTATTTTTAGGGATTGCTATTCAAAGCTAAATAGAGGAAATGTTTGCATTGGTATTAATTAGTGAGAATTATCCTCCATAATTGAAAAATGTTTCTATGACTTAAAACCAAGGAAATGCTCTCTATAGTCCATCTGACTCTTTAAGACACAATATTGAATATACTTTTTACCATGTACTCAAGTTGAACCAAATATCTTAAAATTCTCTCTAATAAGCCATATTCTCAAATCATTCTGGCTTTTGAAGTAATCACTATTCAAGCTCCGATGAGCAGTAGAGCCAAAAAGCATTGTTTTAGTTTTTGCTGCTTTTAAAACCAGTTTGTTTTCCTGGAACCAGTCTGCCAAAGTCTTTTTGCAGTTCAGTAGTTAAGTGAGAAACAGATTTGCCATTAAAATGCACAGTCGTGCCATCTGCATAAAGATGTATAGAGCAGTAATGACATACCCATGTTAAATCATTAATAAAAAGAGAAAAGAGGAACAGGCCCATGACTGACACTGTTGCTTAATAACTGGAAGGAGAAGAAGAGGAGGAGACAGCCCTGTGAACAGCAACAGATTGATGTCTGTCGGAGCTATTTCTTATCTTTTGACAGCGTTTGGGCTGTAGCCCATGCTCCCTACCTTCTGTAGTCAGAGCCCATGGTTCATCAGGCCAAAGCAGTTTGAGAAATTAATAAAAACCATCACTTAATTCAGAAGTCCCCTTTAAGAACACATTCATTAATATTGGGTTGTCATGGAGTGACATGCGAAATCTTGGCTAATTTCTTAAAGGCTTTTCATATGTGGAATTCTGTGTTTCCTCTCAGCCATGCTTTTGAACCTACTGAATACTTATTATCAAAAATCACTTATATGAATAGGCTTTCCTGCCTGGTTTCTCACTTCATTTTGTATTTTAGAGATAGAGTTTCTGTGAATGCTAAAGCAAGACGTAATTTAAATAATTGGTACATAATATAATTTTCAAATTTAGGAAACACTATTGAGAAGGAAAAACAGAACAGAAATATAAATGAATTCTCATGAATAAAGTTATACTATCTGATCTCGTTGCTGATGTCAAGGATGTTAAATGATATTTATTTCCATATAAAGGCTCGAAGTTCAGATTGAACCATAGGAAGGATCCTTTTAGTCCTTAGAAACTAACAATTTAAAAGGAACTCTGAACCTGAAGAAAAAGAATGTAATTTAGGCATGAAAAATATACAATGGGGTTGATAGCTAATTTTGGTCAAATCACAGTGGAAATGGAAGTTGACAGAAAACCTGGATAGATGGAAATAGAGTCTGATGGCAGTGATCTGAAAAGATGGGCAAGCCACGCATTTTGGGGAGTGCCAGCACCTCACTTGCACTCTAAGCACACTCTATTATTGTTCTCGCTATTGGTCATTGTTACTGTGGAGTTCAAAACTCAGGGAGTGCTGGAGTTGAATGAAATACAATTTGCTTATATTTACAAACATTTCCTCAGGGAAATGTTATAAATTGGCATATATAAGGAGAAAAATCTTGAGGCTATAGGTCAAGAATTCTAGTGTGAAAGCCCTAGGAGACAGTTGGGTGACACTAAACAAGTCAGCTTCCCTGTGCCTCATCATTTTGTCCTGTAGACTTAAATCCCTTTCTAGCTCTCCCACTCCAGAACTCCATCATAGCAATCACCACCGTATAGTCAGGAGAGCAAAATATATGCGGAAATCTTTGCTTGACCATTACGAGAGCTTTCTGGATGCTTGTCAGTCACATCCATGAAAGCGCAAAGCAGAAGAAACAGGCTTTCTTTCCTCAAGGGCTTGCTCTGAGAGTCCAATTATATGCCCTGGAACTGTGCTTGGCAAGTGGAGGCAGAGAGGAGTAAACCTACCTAGTTCCTAAATTTATTGAGCTTTAAGTAAGAATATTAAACAAAGGAAGAACAAAATACAGGAAGTGAGAATCACATGAAGTTATTTGGAAAGTGGTGCAAAGAGCTAAGAGAAATATAGCATGAGTTAGGATTTCAAGAAAGCCCTTGGGAAGAACTGATACTTGAGTTGAGATGTGTATTGTAAACAAAAGTTAATTGGGTGTTGAACTTCCGAGTTGAGTGCCCAGAATATGCGAATCAAAGGAAACTCTAAGAGAAGACCCTGTGGAAATGGGAGAGACTGAAGTCACTCTCCCTGGACAGTGTTGTAAGTCTGAAGGATCAAGCAGGGGCCACATCATGCAGAAGCTTGTAGAAGGGCTGTGACTATGATATACTCTTGATTGGTTGCTGAGAGACAATTCTAAGAATCATTCCTAGGAACTTATAGATTCCTTTCTACTTCTGTAATTTAAAGAAAAGTTGTATATCATCTTAGGCATTCTGTTTGGCTTATTTCACTCTCAGTAGCCCCTTTGTATTAGTTACTTTTTAAATTGGTGTGCCAAAATATCTCACAAGGCTGGCAAGGTAGCTGAGTAGGTGAGGGCACTTGCCACCAAGCCTGACAACTTGTGTTCAATCCTCTAAGCTCACATGGTGGAAGGAGAGAACCAACTGCCAAGGGTTGTTCTTTGATATCCAATCACATATAAACACACACACACACATACACACACACACACACACACACACACTTGAATAGCAGTGAATGAATGAATAAATAAATAAATAAATCAATAAATGTAATACAAAATTAAATACCTATCAGCTTAAGGAAAGGAGCATTTATTTTGGGTATTCATTCAGTGTTTGAGAGATGTAGTCCATCATGGTGGGAAACACATGGAAGAAGGAATACGAGGTGACTGGTCATAGCATTCAGTCAGGTAGCAGAGAGAGACGCACGTTGGTGCTCAGCTGACTTCACACCCTCTAATGAAGATTTTTGCTTTCTCTTCAGCATGGGAAATTCTGGGAGAGTCTTCTGACCACCATGAAAGCAATAACAGTAGAACAAGAGAGTCCAAAGCTCAAGGAGATGACTCTGAAAATGAATATCCAAATCTACAAAATATTCCTATTGGAACACTTCTGAACTATAGAATCTCTGTATAGAATTTCTGTTACTTTGGTGGGCTGAGGACAGTGCTGAAAGGCTGTCTCTGAAATATTCGTAAGTCGCACATTCAGAAAGAATGTTAGTCCCTGCTATTCAGAATGTGGACTATAGCCCAGTAGCAATGGAATGTTTAGAAGAACTTGGAAATGCAGAATCTTAGGTCTTACCCTATTTTCTCTGAACCAGAATCTATAATTTACCTACATCTTCAAGGTGACTTTTGTGCTCATGAAAGTTTGAGAAAGGCTATTCCAGGTCTTGTTGAAAAATGAATTCAAATAAATTATAAATTGGGCATTTAAAGTAAATTTAAAATTAAGTTTCCTGTAGTTAATTATCATTTTAATGTTAAAACGTCCTTAACACTTTCATAAATTTAAAGTTAATTATTGTTATGGAAAATGTTTCAGTAGGAAACAATTACTCTAGGCATGGTGCCAGAAGTTTCAAGGTTTAAAATTTACTCAAAATACAACAAAATATTTTGAGCATATACATATTTCCTTGTAGGGCAGAAATAGCCATGCTAAATAGCAATTATTGATTACTGATATTTTCTGTGTACAAACTATATTCACAAAGTTAAAGGCCTTTAACTTTGTGAATATAGTTTGTACTAAAATCATCAAATAATCATCTAGATCCTAAGACCCTTTCAGTCAAAACTTAGGGCTATTTATGGGACTCATGTTTAAAATTTCTAAGAGTATTTGGACTTATTTGGAGCTCATGTTTATGTAATAAAAACACATTCTTAACAATTTATTTAACTAAATTTGGAATGAGAGGCTCTCAATGGACGCATGAATCATGGGTGCCTTGCCAGATGTTTTGGAGTATGGAATTCAAAACGCATTAGCAGCATGGCGTGTCATGAAGTTTGATGCAAAACATTTCTTCTCCCTTTCCAAAAGGCTTGTTTAGTTTCCATTGTAAGGCATCAACTATGGTGACAGTTCATAGCTCTAGGGAAACATCCAAAAACCATAAGTAGTATCTATGCAGACAGTGGAAATATGAGGCAATTATCTACATAATCAATGCTATTTAAGAAAAGGCCTGCCCACTCAGCCATATTCAGATAACTAAGTCCAACTTGGATGTTTACTTTCTAGGCTTATTTTATTTTTCAGTGCCTAAAGCCTTATTGATTATCTCTAAGATGTTACTCCATTCCCCTCTCAGGCTCACAAACATTTTTATTCTTTACAGAATGAATATGATCATTGAAAAAATTTTCTGAAATATCTCATGATTTCATTCCTGCTGTGAAATTCCTCAGCTTCCCTTGGTACTTACATATACACCTTCTTTTAAGAATCCCTCTCTTCTGACATTTTTCCTCATATCTCAATTATTTCCCAGTACCTAATAGCATCAAATTTGATACAAGTGTTCAGGCTTCTGTTAATGCATAAGAGAAATCTTCTAACACATTTAAGAATAAGACACATTTATCTTTTCTCAACCCTTCCTTCTACAGAGTGGTAATTTATCTTTTTTCTTCTTCTTCTCTTAGAATTGTGATTCTTGAAAGAGTAATCAGCTCTCCAGTTCCTGATTCCTTTTAAGTCAGTCCTTTCGATTGATCTGGAAGTCATTAGTAATATCACCACTTACCTCGTTATTGTGAAGCTCAAGGATGCCTTCTTCATTCATTGTTCTCAATCCCTCTGGCATTTCACAGACCTTCACATCCTTTGTGAAATTCTCTGCATCCTTCCTCTTCACATTCCTAGATACAGCTCTTCCCAATGTCTTTCCAAACCCTTTCCATTTCCTTTATAGCTCTAGACACATTTCCAGAACTGGGCTTCTCTATTCTCTGTTCAAATGATCAACTCTGCCTGTGATGTCCCCTTTACCTTTCCTTGGCTCCAACCTGTTTGAGTGTAAGATACCATTTTTATATACCTACTAAGAGTTCTGAAATTATTTCTCCTTTTCTAAAAATATTCTGAAGTCGTAATTATGAATGAACAGCAATGCCGTCTATATTAAAATGAATTTTCACAAAATGATTTGTAAATATCAAAATGCTTTTGAACATGCCGTGTTCGTGTAGCCATGTTGAGGAAAAGAATAATCTATAAGCATTGATTCAGTTTATATGTTTTAGGCATTAAGCTCATTACTTTAATCTTTTATTCTCACAGTAAATCTGGGATACATTTTCACTGTTAACCTTATTTATTGACACAAAACTGAGGGTAGTGACTTATTCATAAGAACAGGGAGTAAGCTGGGTGTGATGGCACATGAACGCCTTTAATCCCTGCACTCAGGAGGAAGAGGCAGGTGGATCTCTGTGAGTTCAAGGCCAGCCTGGTCTACATAGTGAGTTCTAGATGTCAGAGCCCATGCTAATAGACTCAACATGGCCTTTGGGTATGGTATGTTTAAAGTGTCATCAGAATCTAGCATTGTCTGCAGGGTAACTCTTAGAATAAAGGGAGAGCTTCATCTGTATTCCACATCAAGTCCTGTTCTGACCCTTCAACCCTTCTCTCCAGGGCAAAGTGTTTGTGTTGCCAAAGGGACACACCACACCAAGTATAGAACACTCAGAGCACCATGGCTGGAACTGACTCCTGAAAGCTAGTTCTTGATCTTCCAGGTCATGCACATGTCTCTTTCTTGGCTCCATCTGGAAGAAGACAACCCAGTGAGAACCCAAATCTCTCTCTAAGTCCTGGTACTGGCAAGGTGAATGCTGGGAGTCCACAGATTACTCGAGGCCTCATGCATGAGACAGGGCTAGCCTGGACAGAGAAAGGAAGCAAATGAGACCACAAAGAAAGGGGACTAGGGTCTTGGCTTTACCACATTCCAGAATTGAAATCCAAGGAGTTGAGAGCTTCTACAACTTGCCCTCTAGGTGACAGAGGGTATATTTCTCCAAGTAGAAACTTAGAATATTTTGTAGTCATTTAGCTTAACTTAAAGATTTCATCTACTGCCTGCTTGTCCCAGGCCTTATGATGATTCCAATTTGCCACACTTGTGGAGTTAATCATTTGTTTTTCGTTTTATTTCCATTTGAAGTTATAGGAAACTGAGCATCCTAATGTTTTCCCCTAACCCTTATATATAGAACAATACTGTGCAGTTAAGACATATCTCTGCCTCTCAAGAGCCAGAGGCAGTGGATGACCACAAGGAAACAGAGTCTTCCAGACAGCTGGTTGGTTACTTATATAAACTCACAGCACAAATCCCATGTAAGTTCAAACCAGACAAAATCTCAACATAGACATGTGGAAGTAGGTAAGAAATCCCAATCCAACCTAAGGAACTTTTAGCAATTGATGACTGCTTGGAGGGGGAAAGACATTGTCTTACAGGGCTGGAATCTTGGTGGGCTCAGTGAATGAGCTCATACTGAAGGACATTGAGGGACACAAATCATACTCTATAGGTGTGTGTGTATGTGTGTGTGTGTGTGTGTGTGTGTGTGTGTGTGTGTGAGAGAGAGAGAGAGAGAGAGAGAGAGAGAGAGAGCATTAACTTGGGCTGGGGGCAATTGGGGGAGGTGGGAAGAGAGAAGATCTAAATGCAATCAGAGTATATTGTATGAAAATTGCAAAAATTCAATAAAAATGCAAAATAAAATAAAATAAAATACTTATTAGCAGTTATAAAAGAAGAAGTTTTGGTTATTATATATAAGAATCGCATGGAGTAATGGTTCTCAAAATTTAATGTATATAAAAATCATTATGGTTCCTGTTAAAATACAGGCACTGATTTGGATGTGGGAGCCCAAGATTCTGTATTTCTTCCAGTCTCCCAGTAATGCTGATGCTATCTGGCTTTGGACCACATTTTGAGCATCAAGGTCCTCTGGTACTTGTTTATAATGTAAATTTTTGGGCCTCACCCTTGAAATCTTGATTTTGGAGATCTATGTGAGATCCAGATGGCAAGGAAAAAGGATTTTTAAGAAGCAGTGCAGGTGGTGCTGGTAAGGGGGTCTGTCCCCACATGTTGAGAACAAATGCTTTGGCGCATGCTTCTGCAGCTTCAGTGTGCATATGGACCCCTGGGGACTGTGCTAAAACACAGGTTCTGGATACTGCCTTTATGGTGGACTCCAGAGGAAACCTGGCCTATATACCCACCAACCACTCTCAAGGCTTTAGAAGATGCCCAGGGAGCTTCAGTTTAGAGCTTCATATTCTATTTCACTGTGAAGTAAGGGGTTGGTAGTACAAAGCCTATGGATGAATCCTCAATCCCCAGCCTCTGCGGCCCCTACTATCTCCAAGGCTTTTGTGGGACACCAAATTTCCTAGTAATCTTTTTCATCAATTTCAGCTAATTACTCAGAAATCTGGTAAGACAAATGAACAGTTTGGAGTGAAAAGGTAAAATGAGCATAGAATGAATGTTTTGACATTGTTTTAAGGATGGCCCATCCTGGCAAGGTGGTGGATGGGCAGGGCTGAGGTAGAGAGTTAAGGTCTCCTTTATGTCCTTAACTTGATGGGTGTATTAGCATTTTACCCCATACACTGAGCCTTGAGAAGGACAGTCCTCCCTGCCTACATGATGGATAAAACAATGAATGAAGGTAAAATCATTGCTCCCCAACCTTAATGATTTCAGCTGAACTGTCTGGCATTGATTATTTACAGTATTTCTCACGTTTCTTTCTGACACAATAGTATGTTAGTAGATTGCATAGTATGGGCAGGAAAAGAACTTTTGAATTGAATTTATTTCATGCAAGCTAAAAAGTTCAGACTGATTTATACATGTACAATGGCATAAGATTCAATGAGCCTTGATGAGACAAAGCTGAAATAATTCAAAATCAGGAGCCCGAAGTATTATAGGCCGTTTGCTCATCTCTGAAATCTCATACTGTTATTTAAATTCCTCTAAGTTCATTAATCCCATTTAATAGCAGCTGAAGCAAATCTACTTGGACTTTTGGGACGGGCAAAAAATAATGAGCCATAATGCCCTGGTACCACAGAAATAATACAATTATTCTTACTTTGCAAGAGGTCACAATTGAAGAGTTTGAGATTTTGAGCTGCCTTGGCTACAAATTTAGCAAATGTAGGCATTTAATGACAGAGTTCACTTTAGTGGGTTAGGTTTATTTTGAATGTTTGTTTTGTCTTTAAAACACTAATGCTGAAATGTCTTAAATCTTTATTTTCAAATCACTTATTATATTACCATAAATTATATGGTGCAGTAAAGGCCAGATTTAAAAGAAAGCACACTTTACTGTCTCATTTTTCTATAAATAACATGACACTTTATGAAATAAGAATTATCATAAAAGTTGCTCTTTTCCTTCTATAACTCCAGGTGCAAGTGCTGAGTGAGTGGCCGGCCTCCAAGTAGCTCAGTGGACTAGTCCAAATATAGGCGTGTAATGGGTAGAGGTTAACTGTAGGAAGTCTGAGAAAGACAGTAATCTATAATTTTGCCACAATTATAATGTTTCCCTTAAATAATAGTTCAGAGCATGGAGTGAGTGCTAACAAATGCCTTTTAAAGATGCACTTATTGCTCTCATTGTTTTGAAGCTTTGGCACTCTCCACACATGTTATGAGAAGCAGTAACAACCTGGGCGGTGACCCATGGCGGTTAGGAGGTTGTGGGTAATAATGAAGTTAAGGAGGCCCTCAGTCTCTCACCCAGGGTGGAGCATGCTGTTATCTAGAAGGTCTGGGCAATGCCACATTTACAGGAAGCCAAGCTAGTCAAATTCAGAGACTGTCAGGATTAACCAGGCCTCCATCAAAGCCCCACATTGGATGAAAAATGCTTGCCTCTGAGTGATGACTCAGAGAAACCTTTCTTTTTTCCAACGAAGAGGTAGGCTATCTAATAATGCTTCAATGTAACGAGTGTAGATGGGAATCCCATTTTCTCTGTTTCATGCCCTGGCTTTGCAAAAGGGAAAAGAACAAATAAGCTGCCTCCTGAGTGCTGAGCCAAGGGCCACACACCAAAATGGACCAAACATAGGCAGAATGTGTTCTAGGTCCCAAAAATCAAAACAGATTACATGAGAACAAGCAGTGAACTAGGAGTGCAGTGAATAATTGGACTGGTTATTTGAAAGCGTGAGATACACTGTGCTCAGCCTTCAAAATCCTCATTTATCTAACATCTTGGGGACCAAGAAGTATCTGACTGGAGGAAACACCCTCTCCAGATCAGCAGGCAAAGGGAACAGGAAAGTATAGCCAACTATTCCCATTATATTTATTGGTATATTTCAAGAGTTCTTCTTCTGTCCCCACTGTCACACACTGTACTGTTGTGGATTGTGATTAGGGACAGGATCATGCATTTTGCCAACTGCAAAACCCACACAAAATTGTAGGGTTAGAATCTGGAACAAAACTCCAGCTTTTTGGTGTGGAGTTTTTCTACTTATGGCAAAATGTGGCTTCTGGGAGGGTGAGTTAAGATGCCTCAGAGGGAAAGAATTCTTCCAAGGGAACATTTTGATAATTCAAGTGTAAATAAATATAAATCCAAAACACATTTTTAATTAAAGGGAAATTGCTTAGAAAAACACATTTATGTCCATTCCCCTTCCATGTGCCACCCCCACTCATGGTCCTCCCCAAATGAACTTGAAAAGGGGTAGATTTGGAGAGAGGGTTTACTAGTCCACATTGGGTTGCCTTTTTGAGTGTCCCAGAAACAAGCTCTCTGAACATTCATCAGATTTATGAAAGTAAGCCTGAAAGTGTTGCTCTAAATCATAATAAATCATGCTAAGTAAAATAGAACTAAAAACTGGTTATAAAACACATGCTGTCCTTCTCCCACATTGAAAAGACTGATATTTTTCACTTTCCCCTAACAGCATACCAAGCGATCTTCCCACCAACAGATTCTCAGTCCTAAGAGGCCTCTGGGCTTTGATAGCCAAGGTCTGTTTTCACCTGTCCCCTAGCATTCCATCACACTCTAGGCACTTGAGTTGTTGAAGACATAGACGAAATATGAAAATTTAGTTCAAGCTATTTTTTCTTTAGGCTCTCTCTTCGTGTGGCTTTTGTGGAATCTTATAATTGTTTCATGAAATGCTTTCAGGCCTATCTTCTCTATATATAGCTTTATAAAAATATGTATAATAAGCAACCATTCAGAGGGAAAGAAGACAGGAACAATGGGAAAGGGAAAATGTGAGGGGGAGTACTCAGCCATCCTCAAACATCTGTAGTAATCTATTCATGACCTGGTACTTTTTTAAACTTGCCTTCAAAAGGAAACTCAGAAACACGGATACATAATCTTGTAGAGAGCACTCACCAGCAGCCTACAAGGACAAGCAGAATTCAATGTTTGTTTCCCTATTTATACGAAAAGGCTACAGGAAGTTTAGTTTGTAGAAATGAAGTAATTAAAATGAACACATAAAAACGAACCTTGAAATTTTTCTCAAAAGCATTTTTGTGATTTTATTCTACCTTTAGTCTTCTACCAGACGGATGTTGGTCCCCCAGCAGACTGACATAAATTGAAGAGATACATCAAATTCCTTTTGATTTACTTGATACTCAGAATGTAACCACCAGCTGGCCCAAATAAAGTTCTAAAATCAGTAAGCTTATAATCACCTCTGTCATGTTATTTATTATGGTTAAAAAAATTTTGTGAATGTTATGTGTCTAAGGAAAGGTAGGCTGGAGTTATTATTTTTGTTTTAACTGCTAAATTTTATTTTAATTACTAACAGCTCATACCAGTAACAACATGTTCACTATATGTACTCAAAGCCACTTTAAATGGAGCCAATAATTGTTTTTTATTCTTTGTGAAATTCTTATGATTCAGCTAGTTCAGCTAGTATGTTTCACTTGTTCATCTGGGCTGTTAAGACATTATTTTCATTTATATCTGACTCTTAATAAGCTTAGTAAAAGTACATTTGGGGACATCAAACTGTATTATTCTACATTTTAAAAAGCATAACTAAGAAATCAAAGAATTAAACCATTAAATTCTAAATATCAATTTCTACTACTTTTAAATCAACATTTGATATGTGGCAGAAGTTTGCAGAGAAGCTACTCTTTTTAGGAAAAAAAAATCCTATTTCATTTTCCTTGGTATTTAATGCTCATCATAATCAAGAGAGAATTTAGCAATAGCAATGAAGACTTATGATTCCCTTTTTCTTTAACGGAATTTCTTCTCCAGGTTAATGATTAAACACATTGGGTGGCATAATTTGAGGAAAATGAGATTTCCCAGGCAATGAATGGCTTTCTGATAGGTTACAAATTTATTCTCTACAGATAAGCTACTGTATTTTCAATTGGACAATCAAAATATCACTTTACTTCAAAGGAAAGGGAGCAATAATTGAATGCCCGGACTGACTTCATATTTATGGGTATTTTTTCATTATAGAATATAATTGGACATAGTTTTATATTATCATGAGCTAAACACATTTCTTCTGCACACAGAATTTGCTACATGAAGAAAGGTATTGTATAGCAGGCAAATGAAGGGCATATAAGAATCGGGTCAATGGCAATAAACCATTCTTGCTGAACACCATCTTTGTATATCTTTTCTTGGAATACCTTCTTTTGTCCCATCAGTTTAAATATCCAAATATTCATATTTCAAAATACTTTATTTTGTCTTAAAGATCTTGAGGAATCAAGGAATACACATGCATACGAGACCAATTCTTATGATAGAAAAAACATCCATGGTTGAGCCAAAATTAAAATTTAAGAGACATTTGTAAATGACCAACTTCATAGTGAAATGAAACAGTACACCAATTACTTATATTGATGATTACAGATGTTTGGGAAGAAACTTAAGGAAGTGAAAAAACGTACTTTTTCTAGTCTTTGAGCCAGGAACTGTGAGGGTGCATCCATGTTTGTGGAGGCCTAGGAAACATTCTTCCATTTAGTACAAACTTGTATCTAATTAGCTCCGTTGTTATTAGTACTGCACAATCTAATCAAATGCCAGTGATGTGATTTGTGACAAGTAAAACATCAACTGGTCTTGTTAAATGCCACATTGTTTTAAATATAAAAGGCCATCTCAGCCTCCAAACTTTGGAATAAGATCTAAGTTGATATTATTTTTCAAATATAATGCATGAGATCCTTGTTTAGGTTGTCTTTGAATATAGGATTAATTAATTGGTCTAAGTTATATTCTGGCAAAGTATTTCGGCAGGCTTCCCATGTATTATAAGAGATGTCGCAGGCTTGTCTTCAATATGTGCTTCTAAGCCCTAGAAGTCAAGAATTTAGGTTGGTGTTAATCTAAAGGATTAAAAGTTAGAAAGCGAACATTTTGTTTGGTCTACGGAAGGTATGGTTAGAACTTTCTAAGAACAGTGAATTTTCACAAGCAACATGTAAATGAAGGAAAAGACATTATTCCTGGCCCTGAGGACACCTAATCCAGTGAGAGCGTGTGGACCCCATTTTAGCTTTGCAGGCAGGGAGTACAACAAGTTATCCCGAATAGCTGGAGTACATTATGAATAAGGAATAGAAATTCTTCCCCAAGGAAGCATGTGACTGTGCTGGGCTTTGAGAGACTAATGTGAAGTGGTCTGTTTGAGGGATGGAGGTAGCAGTGTCCAAAAAGAGAAAATATAATGAATCAAGCTACAAAAGCCCAGAAGGCCACAGGTCCTCAGGGGACTTGCCAGTACTGCAGCAAGCTGGGGACATAGGGCCTTGATTCCGCTGAGACTAGTGCAGTGAGGGGGATTCCAGAAGACTTTGTAGTATGTTTTTGTGATTTATACTGGCAACACTGGGGACTCTTTAAAGTTTCAATGAGAAGAGTTCTAAAGTCACTTTTCCTTTATAAAGATTTTATTGTGATTATGCAAAGAGGAGTTTTGCAACTGGTAAGGCTAGAGTTTTGAAGAATGCTTAGCCTTTAATTCCTACTGTGATATCACAGTGACTTAACACTTTAAGTCTAATTCCTTAACACTGTAACACTGTTTGGACGTGATCTTTGAGAAAATATAGATTCCCATTGGCCCTTATTGGAATGCATATACCCCAAGGCAGACAGCATTGTCTTTAGTGGATGGCCCCAGCACATGATATTTAGCAAATCACTTTGTTTCCTCCACTCATCATGCAAATCATGGCTACCATCTCATTATTAGGATTTATTAAATATTTATTTGATGTCATCCATCATTAGTAATCACAATCCTTCAGCCATATCATTTGGACAATAGCTATTAGTAATGTTTTTTTGCTTATGACATGCCAAGCCCTGCAATAGTCACATACATGCATTATTGTATTCAATCTTCTAATAAGGCTCTGAGGTAAAAGTCCTTTTCTAACTCATGTTTTGTATGGGAAGTGTCAGAGCCTAAAAAAACAGTGCAAACAATGAACCTGTCATGGGCAGAAATCACTGGCAGCTGACTTCCCCAGCCTTTGGTTCTTAAAACTTTTTCCACTCCCTCTTCTGCACTGATTTCTGAGCCTTGCAGGAAGGAAGTGTAATATAGATATCCCACTTATGGCTGAGCACTCTGCAGACATTTATTCACTCATTATTTGACCAGAGTGGGTCTCCTTATTAACTACCACCCACCTCAAAAAGAAGCCTCTCTGATGAGTGTGGAGAGCTGCTCCAGTAGATGGTCCAAGCTCTTGCAGATACTGGCAGCACTCATTGGAGTCAGGGGGGTAAAAAACAGTGCATGAAGTTGACTGGGAGGCGTAGTAGAAGGGCTGTCTGGCAGGAGTTGGAGGAGAGGGGCTGTGATATGAATTTCATCAAAATACATTGTATACCTGGGTGAAAGTCACAAAGAGTCAATAAAAACTTACATTTTTAAAAGAGCAATGTGAACTGCCTCTAGACAAATCCAGGAAGTAAAGGCCTTAGGATAGATGTTCAGGGGCATTTCACACCAAAGCCACAGGCCCCCTCCCTAATCTCTAAATCTCTAATCCTGCTTCTTTGACACAATTCCCACTAAAACTTTTGATTCCTGTTCTTAAAATATTGCTCTTTAATAGATGATAGACTATGCTTCAGATGAAAACATTTCAGTGTCTGCAATAACTTTTTTTTAAATGAGTTCCTTATAATTTAGTTTGTTTTTGTTTGTGTCAATTGGCCCTTTCAAAGTCTCTCTTTTGTTTTGTTGCAATTTTGGCTTTATTGGTATTTCAAATCAGGACATTTCTTCCTGTGAAGTCCACACAGGACACTCTTGGGACATCCTTACATTGCAGCAGAGGCTAAAAATGGAAAAGTCAGCCTTTAACTGGACGCTGACTTTATAATTGCTCCTGTGGTGCCCTCACCACAGTCCCAGATGTGAGAGACACAAAGGAGATGGGAGGAGTGGAATGTTAAAATAAGGCTAAGCAAACAGTTTGCCCAACAGATGTTAACCCCATTCATAATTTAAAAGTTCCTATTTTTGTTCAATGCTTAAACAATGAACATTTTAATTTTTCCTCTGAACAGTGCTTGTGAATTAAACTCAGAAAGCTTCATCCACTAAGATGCTAATCAAACTTTCTTCCTAATAGTAGGTCAGATAAACAAAAGGAGCATGTTTTATTTTTATTTGAAGCTTAGCATTATTTTGAAGCCTTGTTAAAACTGAGACAATTTGTTTAAACATGGCTTTTTAGTTAATATGGTTATCAGAACTATATTTAATCAATATCAAATAACTTATTTTTACAGCACAAATCCCACTGGGTAAGCAGTGCCTCAGAGCTGTATTTATATCATTTTAAATAGAATAATTGAAATTAATTATGACCAATTTCCCACCCCCACCTCTAAGCCACTTGTCACAGGAACTTTAGTTTCTCAGGTAGAATTTAAGAGACATTAAGAAGCCAGGGAAACTTAGAATAAGTCGGTATGATTCCCCCCAATTATTGTACATTAGCAGAACATGTTTAGCTATTTACAATGAAGAGAAGAAAAGAATATTTTCATAAAGGGTAAAGCTATATTTGGTCAAATTATTTTGCTGGCAGAATTGAGTCTAAACATGTGAGTTTCCTAATCTCCAGCCCTATACTCAAACCAGAAGAAAATTACACTCTTGCTTCCCCATGTTGTATCCTTCAGCACCTCCCCCTGCCATGACACACACACACACACACACACACACACACACACCACAAGTCCCAAGTCCCACAAACAGGATCAGCTTATGGGGTAGAAGTCAAAGCTGACACAGATAATGGTAAGAATAATAAAAGTAAATGCATATTGGAGGAGCCAAAATAAGTACAAACCAAATTCCTTTGTTGTAAAAGGGCAGTAAATAAGGAACAAAGGACAAAAAGAAAAGAATGAAGAAAATAAAACCCCTGAACAGAACTAAACAGTGATCTAACATTAGATGGAAGTGCAAACTATTGGGATAGAAGCTTCTTTCAATGAGAGAAATTTCATTTATGATTTTGTTTCTTCTTTTATTATTTCTGTTTTTGGTGACATACCAATCATTTCCAAAGGTGAACATTATTCTCTTAAATACTTAAAAGCTTTCTACTTCTCAGAGGACTGACACAGAACTGAGATGCTGGGGAGGGAAGTGAGTCTCCTATTTGACAGGCACATGCACTGTGGGAACAGAAGCAGGATGGTGAAGATGATCAAGGTGGTGATGATGATGATGATGATGATGATGATAGTAAGTTAATGATGTTTCATAGACTCATAGGTCTGAAGACCTGGACATGTCCTTAGAGATTAGATTCTCTAAGTCAATTATCTCATAGACGGAGTGAAAAACATCACCAGCATAAAGGGGTCAGATATGTCAAGTGAACATATTTACATATTTCTATTTTAAATTCTCTGCTATGTTTCCAGATATGTGATAAACATAAGGATGCCAGAGTTACTGAGAGTATTTAATAATTAACTTGTTTGGACCATATTTTGTTTGCATTATGTCTCAAAATTCAACTTTAAAATGTTTCTTTTGACCATATCATATTTGTATCTTGCATTTCTTTCTCTGGGAATTGTCTCCCAGAGGGGGGAAAAATAGATATACTGCATAACAATTTGTGTCCTATCAATTTTTAAATCCAGACTTCTAATTGGTATGGGTGAATTATTTATCCCTCTCATTTTGATTTTTGGTGAAAAAAACTACATTTACAACACTATATTATGAACTTTGATGTATTTTTCAAAAGCAATGGCCTAAATAACCTTTGTAACTAAATCCATATAAATAAAGATTTTGCTAAAATTACTTTGTAGTCACAAAATGTTTTGCAGTGAAAATATTTTAGCATTGACTTTTCTCTGCAATACTACTTATGGGCTTAACTATTTGTGAAAATGAAGCTGAATTTCAGTGTTGTTATATCCATATATACACACATCATGGAACAGCTAATATATGTCATGATTATGCAATGAATACCAGTTATCAGATGGTACAAACATATATTGAAACTAATTAGGATAAAGAAATACTACTGGATTATTGTTGTCCTTTCTTTTTCTGATAATTTTAAGACCATCTGTCTCCTTATTGCTACTGGGAATCTTCTATTAAAAGACTTTAGAAACCTGATGCTGCTGTTCATGATCCCCAGTAGATTTTTGTTTTCAATTTTATGACATTTTTCTAGTACTATCAATAAAGAGAACTATAATACATATAGAATTAGTAGAACGATGTTCCATGAGTAATCTACTCCTCTTTCATTGAGACCATGGGCTAAGGAAAAAAAGTCTTAATTTGGAAAATCTTCTGAATGAGAGGAATCACGATATATTTTCATCCCTCTACCAGTGGACATGCCTCAGAAACATAAAATAGATAAAATATTTAATCAAATAAGTAAATATGAGCTGGGCTGTCCCTGAGCAGCAGAAAAACTGATCAGCCCAAGAAAGAAACACACATACCAGGCAAGCAAGTTAGGCGCTTAAAGATTGCAATACTGTGAAGAATTAACTGAAAAATAAACAGTCCTGGATCTGTTGACTGGCTCACCAGGGGGCTGGAATATAATGCCTGTCCCCAGCAGCTTCTTTTCATTTTAGTAACTCAGATTTTAGACAATAAGCCTCACACTCACAATGAAAGGGAAACAATTTTAAAAGGCACAAATGAAATTTAAAAAATTCTATGTGTCCTGCAGTAATATGAGACCAGGGAAGTCAGAGCAGAGACAGGAGGAAGAGGGCACAGGGCAGAAGACTTGGAGCAAGCAGTACCTACCTGAGAAAGAAAGAGGTGGCATGCTGGACCGATAGTTCAGGGTGTTTTTGCAGTGGATAAGTCTAATCCTATACAAATTAGAAGATTGGTTTTGTTTTGATTTTGTCAAATGCCTGAAAATTTAAAGGAAGCATTTCCTACGTATCTGTGGTCTAAAAGAAAGTCGCTTAAAAAGTGCAAAGAGAAGGTAGAATAACTAGCATTGCACACGTGCATGTGATTGGGTTTAGCCTCTATGCAATGCCGATTTAAAGAACTGTTCAGGTAGTAAGCAAGGAGGTATGGCATGAGTTCAGTGGCTGGCAGGCTTCCCACTGAGCCAATAAAAACCATCATAGAAACCACAGTTTGAAGACAGAAAAACTATTTTGAAGCAAAGTACATTTTTTTTCCTAATACTAGTTACTAAAGATTATGTTTCTTTCAAACCTCAGAGTCCTTATATTGAGGAAAAAGAAATTAGATAATAATGTGAAACCAATAAGACAAATTGGAGCTATTATTCAAGTTATCAGAAGAGAAATGACAAGATTTTTTTACCCTTCTCTAATCTTTGAGCATTCATTTTTTAAATGAAAACAGAAACTGATGAATTTAGATCTCTATATAAACTCAAGTATCATGACTCCAAACTTTTATTCTCCAATAAAAAAGATACATTTAAAAAACCAAAAACTAAAAACCTTTCTTCGTATGTTGTGATGGTCTACAAGAATTTCAAGGTAGATAAGTTAGTAGGTTTGGTAGACTGTAGAATGAGCTTTGTTTTGGCATTTACCTCACAGTCCTGACTAAGTTTCTGAGACACTCTGAAACTCAAGGCCTCCCTGAAAGTACAGATAATAAAACCACAATCACAGGATGTGTACCAGGATTTAAAAAAACTTGTACATTTAATAAAGTGTCCTTGAGTTTCCAGTCCCCTTCCTCCCGATCCCTTTCCTTCTCTTCACTTCTCCTCCTTCTTTTTGATCACTTCTTGAAAGTTTTCTTGAAAGTGTAGATATATCTATATATTTAACATGTAGATTTTTAATTAAAGTGAATTAATTTTACTCTGCTATCTTTGAGTTTTCACTTGTGAATGCTTACGTTACTCTTAATGGGTGTGGGCTCCACTATCTAAAATTGAGGAACTTATCACTCTTTGAACTTGTGACTTTGCTTCATTTTATGATTACAGCTTAAGAATCACTGAAGGGGTTCTATTTTGTGTAGAAATTGAACAGTGAGATTTATCATATTAATATGATATTTTACTTCTACTCAGAACAAGTAATGCAGTGTTTAATATTAGAAAAGAGAAAGTAAAATTAGATCTTGGTATGGCCATCAATCCCTTTTACAGAGAAATCAATCCTCACTCTATCAGAGGTCCTCGCTATGCTTTTCTCCATAGTGGTGAAGTCTAAGGTCTTACCTGTCTTCTATCATGTGGATTATTAGAAAGCAACTGAATCTCATTATTCATAAGTTTACTAATGTTTGACTGAATTCTATTATGAATTTGATATCTAATGACTTCTGACTGTATTTGAGGAGAATTTTATTTCATAGTCTATTCATTGAAAATTATTTAACAATTCTTACTGCCTTTCAGTTCCTTTCCTGAAGTAGCTGATCACTTTTCCTGCTTATCCACCACCTGCCTCTTCAGTGATTTCCCTAGATTCCTTCACTCTGGAGAACACAGGAACTTTATGCAATAACAACCCCAGTAAGCTGGTGTATAATATGGACAGTTAATGAAAAGGCAGGCACAGCTCTGTATTCAGAGGACAAAGCCTTTATTGTGCCAATCTTGATGGGAAGGGCCGGGAAATGGGGCCTGTGGTTTCACATGATGCTACTGGATCACAGTGGCCTTCAGTACCTACACAGGAGTATGAGTCAGTCGCAATCTACTTTCTTTTCCTGTTAAGACCCCCACTCCTGTATTGTTGGTCAGAGAGCTAGTTGCTTTCAAGAATGTTGTCATGATGGTGTTGTGTGTGTGTGTGTGTGTGTGTGTGTGTGTGTTTGGGGTGGGACTTTTTGTTTTGTTTTCTCAAGGTAAAGGAGAGAAGAGTCATTGCCATCAATCGGTTTTTGAAATTTCATTCCTTGAAAGCACTGCACGCCATTTCCTTACTCCTTCAATATCCTTATGTTCTAAATAAAATAGAGAAAAGGTGGTCTTAGAGATCCCAGGATACAGATCTGAGGAAATAATGTTCATCCATGTGCTTTTTAAAATCCAACAAAGAAAGACTGAAGTGTATAAGCAAAGGAAGGCTCAGTAAATGCTTAATAAAGGCTTAATCACTGCGACCAATGAAGTCTGCTAGAGGGATCTGCTTTCCTTGTGTTGGCATTGTTTTAATTGCCTGTTAATTGTGCCTGTCCCCTCCTCTCTCTCAAAATTCCTTATTAAAATTGACTTACTTCTAAAGTGTGGGGGTAGCCCAAAACACTACAGTCACAAGTCATTGAGATTTGTGTTTCTTCCTCCATTCTGAGCCTGACTTTCATTTTTCTCTGATTTCTCTGTATTCTCTACTCTGAACGGAGTCACCTATATACTGCAGACGTTCGAAACCATTACCGCTGAAGAACTGAATGAAGGGAAGACGGAATGATGCTCTCTGATGATGACTCCACAGGGATGCAAATGAACTCAAGGTAGAGCCTATAGATCAACAGAATCAGCATCCTGGTGTGCTCCTGTAATCTGAGTTGCTCAGTAATCTCCCCAATACTTTCTATTTTCAGCCGTCAGGAGCAGTCATATTTTTCTCCACTTAATTCTAAAATTTTGGTCACGCTAACCTTTATAAACTCTGTCTTGGTCTAAAATTATGATGACATTCATTAACATGAATTGTCTGTAGCATTTAAGCAACCAAACACTGGATATGCCCTTCTAGCATTTAGATCTGTTGGCAAAAACCTTCCAGGGTCTTTGCCAAAAATATTTGATTGTGTCCTATTTCTCCAGAAAATAAGTAGAGTTTGGTAGATGATTCATTGATACACAGCATTTCAAAGCTCAAAGGTAGCTTTGCTGACCTGATTGCTAATTACAGTTAGGTTCGTAAACCAAATTTCCCATTGTGGCTATCATGAGCTATAACCACAATTGATAACAGGATATGACTTAGGCCTGAACTCTTAAACAAACACAGGAACAAAGAAACACACCTAAGTAAGCACAGGAGACAATTGGTACATAGAGGTACCCCTGGAAGCTTCTGATTCAATTGTGATGAGTTCATGATTAGTGGTCCCAGTTTGGTCCACAGTGGCATGCACTTTCTATCTTGACCCCTCAGGCTCTGAACTAAGCTAGTTTTACAAAATGCTCAATTTTTTTTGATCCATTCAGTCCACATGGTCTTTTTGAGCCATTTTTATGAAATAAACATACATTTGTTATTCTCAGACAAAAACTGTTATGATCCATAAAATATTTTCTCTCTATGAATCTAGAGATGAAGTTATGGACCAAGAGAAGAATGGGACGTATTTGATGTGTCATGATCAGGTAGCTTATTCTGTCTTACATTCTCCATGGAAATCTGGGATAGAACAGTATTCTTAACTCCCACTTAGTTTCTCAAGGTCTTTAATTTTTAACATAATTTTAGAGCTTTGTCACAAACATACCTAGTCCTTCTTATGAAGGAAGTGCAGTTTTATGCACAATAGAAATAAAAAATATTTTGCTCCATGCTCTGAGAATTAGCTAAAAAAGAACATGAAATATATATTTTCTGAGATTAATGAATCATTCAGGAGCATGTGAGTTAATGTGACAGTGAGAGAAAGACCACTTACTTACCTGATATCATGCCTAAACATCTTACCAGGGCTTTGAATTTTCTCCTCAGTGTCATAACAATGTGTATGTATGATTCATGACTTGAGTGTATGTTAAATGCCCAATTTCCACCCTTTTGAATTTCCAAGAAAATTCAGAATGTTAGTACTGAATTTTTTCTGCCTTTGCTTTTCCCCGTTGTGAGAATGAATTGTGGAACAAAATCAGGCAGGCTATAGATAGATTGTTTTCTCTTGGGTTTTCTAACCCCTAGACATCCATTTGTACTCTTCAGTGTGGACTATGGCATCCTGTGCTGCTGTTGTCAGGTTGCTACCTGATGCTTCACAAGCTGATTGAAGAACCAGCAGAAATGCTTCTACGCGTATGGATCAGCATGTGGATGCAGGTCCTAGTATCAATATGGAACTTACATTGCAAGCAGAACCAAATGGCATGCTCCATTCAGACCACACTAAACAATTCAACTTCCCTATTGCATGAATGCCTCCTATAAATACTCAATTTGGTTATTGTCGTTCAAATATAGTATGTGAATATATCATGAAGGTTACTCATTGGTGACTCAGTAAAAGTTTGAGTTTCTTCTGGTTCTTTTTTTTTT
>NW_008329141.1:2490047-2491784 GCF_000622305.1 Nannospalax galili | reverse complement strand
TTTAAAAAAGATCTCCACTTCGTTGTTAAAATACACAGTTTCATACAGAAAAATTCATTTTAAGGCAATTGACATTGAGACATTTTCACACGCATTTCTAATCTCTATACATATGACTATTACTGGTCACAGTCGCTTACTTTCTGAGTTCCTTGGCATCTGAGTATGAATATAAACTCATCAGATAGACAGCCTTCCTCTCCCACTAGAGCCTCCATACTCTGCCATCCCTGCCACTGTCCACTGTGCTGTCAGGATCCTCCTGGAACAGGGACCTCTTCTGGTTCTTTTTGCAAATACTACATTGACACAACTTTACCCTGACAGTATGAAAACAAATTTTCCCCTTGCAGTCTCAATATCAAGAATATATAATAATTGACTAGAGAGATGGTTTAGTAGTTAAGGAACACACTGCTCTTACAGAGGATCCAAGTTTTGTTCCCAACACCCATGTCAGGCAGCTTACCACTGCTTGTAATTTCAGCTCCAGGATATGTGGCATCTTTTACTGGCCTCCATAGCACCTACACACATCACATCACACACACACACACATACAATTAAAAATAAAATCTTTTATCCTAATTAAGTTATTATTGGCTATTGAACATTTAATGTTAGTTGGAAGAGATGGTGGATGCCTTTAATCCCAATCCTTGGGAGGCAGAGGCAGGCAGATCTCAGTGAGAGCAAGGCCAGTTTGGTCTAAGTAGACATGTCCATGCCTGCTGAGGCTACAAGGAGACCCTGACTCCACAAACAAACAAACAAACAAACAAAGAAAACTAATGCTAACTAGTTCTTATTATGATAATAATATTGGTTAAATGGCTATTTCTTTAGAATCATGTTTTAAGTCTTTCATTATCTTAAAACTCTTACCAGAAATATAACTATTAAATAAAGTCAGTCCTAAGATACTTAGTTTTAAGGAACCTCAGAAACATCTGGAAACATAAATAGAAGTTCTCAAACAGAGAATCAGTAGGAGAATTTTGTGTGATGGATGAGCAGTCTCAGTGGGACATGTATTCAAAGGCACATAGGCAACAATGAACAAACATGGTCAAGATTCTTCCTAGGTATTTTCAGCTTTAAGGTGTCTTTAAGAAATGACTTGAACTTCAGAATCTATTGCTTTCCTGACAGTTAAAAATCTAGTTTCATATCACTTCCCTATTCATTTTATTACCTTTCTTAAAAGAAAAGTTGAAGATTACAATTTTATGTACTTTTATTACCAAGTTTCCAATATATGGGGCATCTTGTAAAGTCTTCCACTGCATGCCCCACCTATGGCTTATTTCCAGTTCCAGATCATTCTTACTATTATTATAAAGGCTTGGCTAACTCAGGGTGGACTCACATTCCCATTATAGTTTCTTTCACATGGAGAATTTGGATGGTTTTTATGGTGTCACACGATAGGTGAAGTGATCCCAAGTATTTTATAGGCCACAGGCTTCTATACTCCATTTTCACAATTAACTCATGAAATTATCTGATTCCTTTTCATTAGAAATTAAAATTCACCTTAAAACTCTGTATGTTTTCCTTAATTGTTTTGTATATGGATTTTTTCACCACAGAATTCTTACCTATTTTATTAAATGAGAAAGCTTTAGTTACTTCAGTAAGTTGTAGATAATTTGTATATTGATCCCTTTAAAAAATCTGGACTATATCCAGTAATCAGCTCTTAAGACCTCCCAAAAGAATGTGGTCAAGTCACAC
>NW_008329141.1:2483906-2490003 GCF_000622305.1 Nannospalax galili | reverse complement strand
TTTTTTTTTTTTTTTTTTTTTTTTTTTTGAGACAGATACTCCCTGTAGCTCCAGACGGCCAGGAACTTACTATGTAGACCTAGCTAGCCTAAGTCTCAGAGAGATATGCCTGCCTTTGCCTCCCAAATGCTGGCATTAAAGGTGTGTGCTACCATACCTAGCTTGACCATAGATTTACTGACAGCAAGACGTTAGATTTCTTATTTTCAGTTCCAGGCTCAGAGTTTCATCCTTGAATTATTACAATAGTAAATGCAATTTAATGAGTAAATATCCTTCCAAGGTATATCAGAATGGTGTGGAATAGTTCTGTGTGAGTTCTAAGTAGTACTGTGTCCTCTTCAGATATGGACTTGGGGTGGTGGAATTCTCACTGTAGCTGAAAGGTTCTCACCTCTATCATCTGGCCAACATCTGCTCATCTTTGCACTGACTTGAAGTCATAACTTAGTTTGGCTTCTTTGCTTTTTTCCACTTGTACTTCTTTTTCTTTCTGGCAAGAACACAAGTAATAAAGTTAGTGCCATCTACTTGAATCCCAACTGAACCTCTTTGTGGGCAGATGAAGCCCAATCTAGGCACCTCAAGGATTCTGGCATATGGTTGGCATTCCTATTTTAGGAATCGAAGGGCCAGTCTGGGAGGGAGGGATGTAGCTTTGCAGACTGCTGGCCTGGAATTCACAAAGTCTTGAGTTCAATTCCCAACAGCTAGGCATGGTGGCACATGACTTTAATCTCAAAATAAGGACATATTAATCAGAAGTTCAAGGTCCTCCTTGGTTACATAACCTGGAACACATGAGATCCCGTCATGAAAAAGAAAAAGGTGGAAACAGCCTGAAGTGGTCAAGCCAAGGGAAGAGAAAATATTTGGCAGAATTAGAGCCAATGCCCAGGACAGACGCATACTGGGTCAATTGTCAAGCGTCAGGCAGTAGTAGGAACCTTTGCATTTTTCATGGGGCCAGATTCTCTAACACAATGAAATAGGCTGTAGTTTTCAAGAGGACACCCACAAGAATTCCTCTCAAGGTACTCCCTGTGCCAACAACTTCACCCAAACCCAGAATACTGATCAGAATCCTGATTCCTTTGATCGTCTAGGACAAAGTTTCTGCTAACATAGATAGAACATGGAGGGTAGAGACCAGATAACATATACCCGATGGAGACTTTTTGAAGGAGGGGTCATGCCAATAATGAGGAATGTCCATTTAAGAAGAAGGTAGACTATCAGTGTTAGACGGGTCAGTTGGTGACTGAGGGAGGCACCAGAAAAGCCATATAACTTAACAGTCTGTATCCAGTTAGAGCTGATGGAAGACTGTCTCAGAGGAAAAACTAGGAGTAAAAGAATGCATCACAATCTCACCAAGCACAGATGTGCACACTGGAGGCCAGAGTTGTAGTGGAAACTTAATGAGTGAAAAGAGGCTATCTAAGAAAATGAACCTTTTACCCAACCCAAGGAACCATTTACATACTTGGAAATTCCCAAGTATTAAGCCTGAGTAAATCAAAGCACATTTCTGATGACTGGCTCTTTTCTACAAACCTATGCTTTGAAGTAAGGGTTATTTTTTTTCCTTGGTCTACCCTCCTGTAATAGAGTAGTGATAGGTGTTTTTCTTATGTCTAAAATCAAAGTCTTCTTTAGGAACTATGAGATAATAAGGTAAATATATATGTATAAAATTAAGACAATCCTGGTTTCAGTGCTATTCTCTAACTCTGTCCTATCTTAAATGTCTGGTTTTGACTGTTCTGAAACATATCTATTTTTCTTTCCTCGCATATTGTTAGGCAAGCAGAGATCTCAGGTGATCTGGTAAGTCATGTCCTTGATGGGGAAAGCAGAAAGAGAAAAAGAGCACATTAATAAATTCCAAGCTGTCACTCCCCCAGTGCAGAAGCAACTGTCCAGAGAAACTTGACATGGAAAGGAAGGAGAAATTTCAGGGGAAGGGAATAGTTTTCTTGCTTTAACACCTTTACAGATATACATTAGGTACCTACTATGTGCTTGACAAGCCATTATTTGAGTCTCACCAGTATGGCTACAAGAATTCTTAGATTCATGATTGTCCTAAGATTAAATGAAGGACCATAAAAGAGACTGGTTCCCAATAAGAACCAGCTTCATTGCCATTTGAAAGATATACCAGTCATTTCTCCAGTCTAGCATTTGTTCGTTTGCTTGTAGTTGTTATTGTTACTGTTGTTGTTTGCTAGTTAGGCCTGTCAATCCCCATGCCAATGTGTAAATGCTGTGAAAGCCAATTCATCTGGTAGCTCATCCAGTAGGTGTTCTCACCCCTAACCTTCCCATGTACCTATAATTGATGGTTACCAGTTTGGTTCTACAAGATTCTGAAAGGACTTGGGACTCTACAAATAACTGATTTCTGTCCAGTCTCATTCAGTGATAAATATATTGACACTATCTTATTTCCTTGAACATCAGTAATTGCTGCAGTCACTTAGACTAACCAGAAAACTCCCTGACCATGTTAGCTAATGTAGAATTTGTTCAAGAGAACACTATATTTTATTCATTTAAACTGGCTCCCATGGGATAATCTCTCTCTATTTAAGAAAATAAAGATGTGACTCAGGAGCTGACTAAAGGGTCTGGTGGGCTATAGAACACTTGCCCCCTGAGTCACCAGTTCAAATGTGACCCCAAATAACAAACATCTGAAAATTGTTTGCAAGCCTCAGCTGGCTCAATGCAGGAAGAGCAACCACATCACATGCCACCAGATACCACCGCAACTGCCTGCTGTTTTCAGTGGAGAGGCAAGGCCAAAATGCGCTCCACACTACCTTTTCCTCCTTTTGTACGTTCCAGGGCACTGTCAGGAAACAAACCAAATGCCTGTTTGATTTTTATGAAGTCATTATATGCCTTTTATATTACACTTTGTTTCTAAATGAGTTGCAATTAGCATTCGAGATATATTTTTTTATTGCATTAGAATGTCATTGGAGGAGTTTGGGGGCTCAGTCAGTAAAGTGTTTGTCTTGCAAACATGAAGACTGAGTTCCATGCCCAGAACTCATGTTTAAAAAAAAGGCAGCCATGGTGACATGTGCTTGTACTCTCAGCTCTGGGGAAGAGGAGATGGGTGATCTTTGGGGCACTCTGGCTAGGTAGCTCAGCCTACTATAAAGTCAGAGACCTTGTCAACAAAGGAAGGAAGGAAGGAAGGAAGGAAGGAAGGAAGGAAGGAAGGAAGGAAGGAAAGAAAGGGATGGCCCCCGCAGAAGGATGCTCAAGGCTGATCTCTGAGCTGCACAAGTACCCACACAAAACTATCATTGACTCACAAGGGAGAATAGTGTCTTATGTACATTACTTGCCTGATGTCCTAGGTATGGGTGATAATAATTGTTATCTTTCACTTAATATTCATGATTTGTCAGTGATTATGATACATGGATTTTGTAACTTAAACAGTAAAACAATCCTGAAAACTAGCTAGCATGAGCTTTAACTTAGAGAGGGACTTACAGAGATTCAGGCAGCTCAGGCAACTCGGAATTTATCCAAGAGCATAGGTAATCTGTGGCAGGCTCAGCATGTAGCTCTGCCTCTCTGCTTGAAAAGCTGCTCTGTTCTCTCATAGGCACACATTTCCCCCATCTTGCTTCCACTGTCTGTTTCCTGATGAGCTATTCTCTGTGCTGTTTATATGGAACATTTTACCTAGAGATGAGTAGAAGGTTGACCTTCAGAGTGTACTGACTGGTTAGTAACACTAATCTAATTATATTTGGGGTTAATTTATAATTATGAAGGTGTAAGCTTCCTTAAAGTTAATCTTTATCCAAGCTTTACTGGTGTTTATTACATGTAATTTCAAACATTTTCAAAATGATTCATGGAAAGTACCAATTATTGATTGGGCTAAGTGAGATGGCTCAGCTTGTAAAGGTACTAACTTATAACCTGAATTCAATCCTTGTTATCTACATGATGTAAGGGAGAACCGACTCCTACAAGACGTCCTCTGATTTCATACATGTTCTGTGAGTTCATGCCCACATGCAATAAACAAGCAAATGCATTTTTAAAGGGAGAAAGTAATAATTAATAGTGATGAGTCAGACAGAAGGAAACACAAACTATGTGCTCAAAATGACCCATGAGAAAATAAAAATTGAAAATCAATCTATGTTATTCATGTAAGTTCGAGTAATCAGAAGATGATGACACTGTTTATCGACCCCAGGGCCCTTATCTTACTCATTTGATATATATGAAAATAAAACACTTTAAAAATATTAAGTATATGACTAGCCTCTTCTCTGGTAAATCTGATCATGCCCACTGTGCCTTGACTTCCCCCAAATCTGAGAAAATCCAATCTCTGTGAGTCCACATCCTGTTCTTCTAGCCTTGGGCACAGGCCCACTTTTGATCTTAACACCCCAGATCTCTGGAATACTCTTTTAACTCCAAGTGGGTATAAGCTCAACAAATCATGCAGTGCCCATCCTTCTACACTGAGACCATCTGCAGCTCTTCCCACTACTGCAGGTTTAGACTCTTCTGCCCTTAGTAGGGACCCAGAACTTTCCAGACTGTCTGAAAGTGCCTGAATCTGGCCTCTGCGTGGGGGTGAGTTTTCCAAATTGCGCTGGCTGTGTCTATTCCCCTACATTGGGACTATCTACAGCTCCTTCCACTGCTGTAGGGTTGGGCTTCCCTGCCTTTTAGTAGGGGCCCAGACCTTTGCAGACTACCTGAGATCACCTGAATCCAGCCTCTGCCTAGCAAGATTCCAATATTGTGCTGTACCTTCTGACTAGAGGGACCTAGACTTTAGGAAGAAATCTGAGAGCATCTGATTCTCACCTGATGGGCCTCTGCTAGAACTCCTGAGTAGGTGGACTAGAGCCATCTGGTTCCTCAAATATAAAATCAAAAGAGAGAATCTGAAGCCTAGACCAACCAGCATTTCATACCCAACAAGAAAACAGCAAAGGCACATCCAGTATACAAACAGAAACAAACTTAAATCTACAGAGAAAGGCTTGAGTCTTACACCAAATAAGAAACAAAAAAAGACATCCACATGCCAAAATCACAATAAAAAAGTAATAATATGAAAAACCCATATAATATGTCCCCACTAAACACCAGCAGGCCTGTAGAAGAATTCTAGCATGAGATCCCCTTAGAGATAATCCAGGTCACATAATTTAAAAGAACAATCATAAACATGATCAAATAATCCAAAAAATTTAAAGAACACATAAACAAACAAATCAAAGAACTTAAAGAAGATACAGATAAACTTCTGACTGAATTTACAAAATAGTTAGAAATATTAAAGAAAAATTGGGGTGAAATAAGAAAGGAAGCAAAACACCCAACAAGTCAACTAGAAATGACAGGAGAAAGCCTCAACAATAGAAGTAATGAAATGGAAAATAGAATATCAAGAAGAATAGAATACCAATGAAAGTGACGAATTGGACCGCTCATGAAAAGATTATGAAAAATTTAAGAAAACACAGGAATGGAATATGCAGGAAATGTGGGCCATCATGAAAAGACCAAATTTATGCATCATAGAGGAAGGATAAGATTCTTGGGATAATGGTATGGATTAGATCTTCAACAGGATTATAGAAGAAAATATCCAAAATTAAAGAAAGACATGTCCATTCAAATATAAGAAGTGCATAGAACACCAAATAGACAGGACCAGAAAAGAAACTCCCCATGGCATATCATAGTAAAAACAATGAACATACAGAACACAAAGAGAGAATACTTTAAATATCAATGAACAAAACATCCAGTCAAAAGACATGGGCTAGCTGAATGGATTAAGAAACAAAATCCATCTTTTTGTTGTCTGTAAGAAACCCATCTCGCCTTCAAGGATAGGCACTACCTTATGGTGAAAGGATGGAAAAAAATATTCCAAGTGAATGGCACAAAGAAAAAAGCAGGAGTTGCAATTCTTATATCTGACAAAATAAGACTTCAAAGGAAACTAATCAGAAGAGATAAGGAGGGTCACTTCATTCTGATCAAAGGAACAATTAACCAAGAAGAAATTATAATCCGTAACATATAT